>NC_142796.1:16178743-16428743 GCF_049724085.1 Artemia sp. Qi Xiang Cuo
CTAACATAATCTAACCTAGCCTAACAATACACCTAACTTTTTCTCTGTCTCATACCTAATCTAATCTAACCTAAGTGATGCCTACGTACGTAAATATTTAAATATGTTGAAAATACGTTCCTATAAATTTTCACACTGCGTACGTAGGTAAATAGCGCGTACGTAGGCTAATCTAGTCTAACAGGGAGTCCAGTGCATCCCCATATCCTCAACCAATGATCGATTGTAGGGACTCTGCCTAACTTTTTCTCTGTTTCTAACCTAATCTAATCTAACCTAAGTGATGCGTACGTAGGTAAATATTTAAATATGTTGAAAATACGTTCCTATAAATTTTCATAAATACTTAAATATGTTGAAAATACGTTCCTAGAAATTTTCATGTCCCCTCCTGTGAATTGGGTGCTAGTCACTTTAATTCTCAATCAAATGAGTCCTTTTCAATGTTTCTGTGACGAGACCTTCTGTGAGTACTTAGAAAATATCAATTTTTCTTCTTTTTTCTTTCTGATTACACAAGATGTGAGAAATCTCAGAGTTGATCAATCTTTGATAGTTTTACAGAAATTCTCACCCTCATTGATGTTTTCCTATGTCCAAAAGAAAATCGAACGTAGCAATTAATTAATCTGCTTTGAAGATGTCTCGTTTGACACAATTAGTCTATATAATGTAAGAAGTATTGTTTTGAAACCATTCTTCGTGAGTGAAAAGTGTCAATTCTAGTGAGTGTTAATTGATATATAGAAAGGTAATTATTCTTCTAAAATCAACAGTTCGCACGATTTTGTAAATAAATAACCGTTAGGTTAGTATATTTAGGGCTTAGAAAAGGTTTAAAAGTCAGTATAGACTGAAATAAGGACAAGATAGAAAATAATGGAAAGTTCTTCAAATGCAATCCCGCCAAAGTTTGATGTGAGTTCAATAATATGTCTTTTCAGTGTGTTTTCCATCCAAAAATATGTAAAATACGATGAACTTGTCTAACTTTACAGAAAATTTAAGTTTGAAGAATTTTTCGTTATTATTTCATCATATCTTTGATTTAGTCTGGTAGCTCTTTACTTTTACTCGAAAAGTGTCCTCTTGTGAGAAAAAGTTTTTTTTGTCACTTTAAGTAGTATGACATTGGACATAAGTTTACGTTTGAAGAATGATTTAACTTTATTTCGGCACATCTTCGATATAATGTAGTAGCTCTATCCTTTTGTTTAAAAAACTTATTTTATGGAAAGTTTTTTAATTAATATAACATTTCGTGGTAACGAAGTGTAAGTAAGGAGCGACCTAGCTCAAAGGTATCCATAACTCAACAATTATTCGTTATTATTTCATCATATCTTTGATTTAGTCTGGTAGCTCTTTACTTTTACTCGAAAAGTGTCCTCTTGTGTGAAAAAGTTTTTTGTCACTTTAACTAGAATGAAAATGGATATAAGTTTACGTTTGAAGAATTATTTAACTTTATTTCTGCTCATCTTCGATTTAATGTAGTAGCTCTTTACTTTTCTTTGAAAAACTTATTTTATGAAAAGTTTTTTAATTATTAAAACATTTCGTGGTAATGAAGTGTAAGTAAGGAGCGAGCCAGCTCAATGGTATCCATAACTCAACAATTATTCGTTATTATTTCATCATATCTTTGATTTAGTCTGGTAGCTCTTTACTTTTACTCGAAAAGTGTCCTCTTGTGGGAAAAAGTTTTTTGTCACTTTAACTAGTATGACATTGTATATAAGTTTACGTTTGAAGAATTATTTAACTTTATTTCTGCTCATCTTCGATTTAATGTAGTAGCTCTTTACTGTTCTTTGAAAAACTTATTTTATGGAAAGTTTTTTAATTAATAAAACATTTCGTGGTAACGAAGTGTATGTAAGAAGCGATCCAATCTCAAAGGTATCCATAACTCAACAATAATTCGTTATTATTTCATCATATCTTTAATTTAGTCTGTTAGCTCTTTACTTTTACTCGAAAAGTGTCCTCTTGTGGGAAAAAGTTTGTTGTCACTTTAACTAGTATGACATTGGATATAAGTTTACGTTTGAAGAATTATTTAACTTTATTTCTGCTCATCTTCGATTTAATGTAGTAGCTCTTTACTTTTCTTTGAAAAACTTATTTTATGAAAAGTTTTTTAATTAATAAAACATTTCGTGGTAATGAAGTGTAAGTAAGGAGCGAGCCAGCTCAATGGTATCCATAACTCAACAATTATTCGTTATTATTTCATCATATCTTTGATTTAGTCTGGTAGCTCTTTACTTTTACTCGAAAAGTGTCCTCTTGTGGGAAAAAGTTTTTTGTCACTTCAACTATTATGACCATGGTTATAAGTTTACGCTTGAAGAATTATTTAACTTTATTTCTGCTCATTTTCGATTTAATGTAGTATCTCTTTACTTTTCTTTGAAAAACATATTTCATGAAAAGTTTTTTAATTGATAAAACATCTATTGTTAATGAAGTGTAAGTAAGGAGCGATCCCAGCTCAAAGGTATCCATAACTCAACAATTATTCGTTATTATTTCATCATATCTTTGATTTAGTCTGGTAGCTCTTTACTTTTACTCAAAAAGCGTACTCTTGTGGGAAAAAGTTTTTTGGCACTTCAATTAGTATGACATTGGTTATAAGTTTATGTTTGAAGAATTATTTAACTTTATTTCTGCTCATCTTCGATTTAATGTAGTAGCTCTTTACTTTTCTTTGAAAAACTTATTTTATGAAAAGTTTTTTAATTAATAAAACATTTAGTGGTAACTAAGTGTAAGCATGGAGCGACCCAGCTCAAAGGTATCCATAACTCATCAATTATTCGTTATTATTTCATCATATGGTTGATTTAGTCTCGTAGCTCTTTACTTTTACTCGAAAAGTGTCATCTTGTGTGAAAAAGTTTTTTTGTCACTTTAACTAGTATGAAAATGTATATAATTTTAAGTTTGAAGAATTATTTAACTTTATTTCTGCTCATCTTCGATTTAATGTAGTAGCTCTTTACCTTTCTTTGAAAAACTTATTTTATGAAAAGTTTTTTAATTAATAAAACATTTCGTGGTAACGAAGTGTAAGTAAGGAGCGAGCCAGCTCAAAGGTATCCATAACTCAACAATTATTCACTATTATTTCATCATATCTTTGATTTAGTCTGATAGCTCTTTACTTTTACTCGAAAAGTTCCCTCTTGTGGAAAAAAGTTTTTTGTCACTTTAACTAGTATGAACTTGGATATAAGTTTACGTTTGAAGAATTATTTAACTTTATTTCTGCTCATCTTCGATTTTATGTAGTAGCTCTTTACTTTTCTTTGAAAAAAATATTTTATGAAAAGTTTTTTAATTAATAAAACGTTTCGTGGTAAAGAAGTGTAAATAATGAGCGATCCCAGCTTAAAGGTATCCATAACTCAACAATTATTCGTTATTATTTCATCATATGTTTGATTTAGTCTGGTAGCTCTTTACTTTTACTCGAAAAGCGTCCTCTTGTGGGAAAATGTTTTTTGTCACTTTAATTAGTATGACATTGGATATAATTTTACATTTGAAGAATTATTTAACTTTATTTCTGCTCATCTTCGATTTAATGTAGTAGCTCTTTACTTTTCTTTGAAAAACTTATTTTATGAAAAGTTTTTTAATTAATAAAACATTTCGTGGTAACGAAGTGTAAGTAAGGAGTGACCCAGCTCAAAGGTATCCATAACTCAACAATTATTCGTTATTATTTCATCATATCTTTGATTTAGTCTGGTAGCTCTTTACTTTTACTCGAATAGTTTTCTCTTGTGTGAAAAAGTTTTTTGTAACTGTAATTAGTATGACAATGTATATAAGATTACGTTTGAAGAATTATTTAACTTTTTTTCTGCTCATCTTCGATTTAATGTAGTAGCTCTTTACTTTTCTTTGAAAAACTTATTTCATGAAATGTTTTTTCATTAATAAAAAATTTCGTGGTAACGAAGTGTTAGTAAGGAGCGAGCCAGCTCAAAGGTATCCATAACTCAACAATTATTCGTTATTATTTCCTCATGTCTTTGATTTAGTCTGGTGACTCATTACTTTTACTCGAAAAGTGCCCTCGTGTGGGAAAAAGTTGTTTTTTTCAATTGAAGTAGTATGAAAATGGATATACATTGACGTTTTAATAATTGTTTAACTTTATATCTTCTCATCTTTGATTTAATGTATTATATCATTAATTTTCCGTGAAAAACTTATTTTATTGAAAGTTTTTTACTTAATAAAAAATTTAGTGGTAACGAAGTGTAAGTAAGGAGTGACCCAGCTCAAAAGTATCCATAACTCAACAAGTAGTCGTTATTATTTCATCATATCTTTGATTTAGTCTGGTAGCTCTTTACTTTTACTCGAAAATTGTCCTCTTGTGGGAAAAAGTTTTTTTTGTCACTTTAACTAGTATGACATTGGATATAAGTTTACGTTTGAAGAATTATTTAACTTTATTTCTGCTCATCTTCGATTTAATGTAGTAGCTCTTTACTTTTCTTTGAAAAACTTTTTTTATGAAAAGTTTTTTAATTAATAAAACATTTCGTGGTAACGAAGTGTAAGTAAGGAGCGAACCGGCTCAAAGGTATCCATAACTCAACAATTATTCGTTATTATTTCATCATATCTTTGATTTAGTCTGGTAGCTCTTTACTTTTACTCGAAAAGTGTCCTCTTGTGGGAAAAAGTTTTTTGTCACTTTAACTAGTATGACATTGGATATAAGTTTACGTTTGAAGAATTATTTAACTTTATTTCTGCTCATCTTCGATTTAATTTAGTAGCTCTTTACTTTTCTTTGAAAAACTTATTTTATGAAAATTTTTTTAATTAATAAAACATCTCGTGGTAACGAAGTGTAAGTAAGTAGCGAGCCAGCTCAATGGTATCCATAACTCAACAATTGGTTGTTATTATTTCATCATATCGTTGATTTAGTTAGATAGCTCTTTAGTTTTACTCGAAATGTGTTCTCTTGTGGGAAAAAGTTTTTTTTGTCACTTGAACTAGTATGACATTGAATATAAGTTTACGTTTGAAGAATTGTTTAACTTTATTTCTTCTCATCTTCGATTTAATGTAGTAGCTCTTTACTTTTCTTTGAAAAACTTATTTTATGAAAAGTTTTTTACTTAATAAAACATTTCGTGGTAAAGAAGTGTAAGTAAGGAGAGACACAGCTTAAAGGTAACCATAACTCAACAGTTATTCGTTATTATTTCATCATATCTTTGATTTAGTCTGGTAGCTCTTTACTTTTACTCGAAAAGTGTCCTCTTGTGGGAAAAAGTTTTTTTGTCACTTTAACTAGTATGACATTGGACATAAGTTTACGTTTGAAGAATTATTTAACTTTATTTCTGCTCATCTTCGATTTAATGTAGTAGCTCTTTACTTTTCTTTGAAAAACTTATTTTATGAAAAGTTTTTTAATTAATAAATAATTTCGTGGTAACGAAGTGTAAGTAAGGAGCGACCCAGCTCAAAGGTATCCATAACTCAACAATTATTCGTTATTATTTCATCATATCTTTGATTTAGTCTGATAGCTCTTTACTTTTACTCGAAAAGTGTTCCCTTGTGGGAAAAAGTTTTTTTGTCACTTTAACTAGTATGATATTGGACATAATTTTACGCTTGAAAAATTATTTAACTTTATTTCTGCTCATCTTCGATATAATGTAGTAGCTCTTTATTTTTCTTTGAAAAAAACATAGTTCTTGGAAAGGTTTTTTTTTACTGTTTTTATCACAGGCATTAAATATCATACATGCTTCTATCAATGACATTAAACCTCGCTCCGTATGTAAAAAAAAAGAAAACACAAAAAAAAAAAAAACCCATCTGGCTAATTGATGAATTTTAGACATACAAAATTATAGATAAAATGAAAAATAATGGGTAACCCTGATTATTACATTTATAGAACACCCCTCAGTATATTCATGAAGACTATACCTTTCCACAGAGCTTTTGACCATAGTGTTCTCAATCTTTTTAGGATGTATGGAGCGAGTGGGAGCTCACGGAAAGTGAGGAGGTCCTTCTTTGTACTAGTAGAACCTTCGAAGGTACCGATGATGATATAATGGAAGTTCATTATACTGAAGATGGACTTTCATATACGTCAGAAGATCTGGTACGGCGGGGGCCTTCAGGTCGTCTTTACATAGAAGACGATGAGCGGTTGGCCCCTAGTTTGCCTACAATGAGAGTATACGGCGATTTATTTGAGGACATGCCCCCTTTGATTGCTATAATGGTCAATGATGAAGAAGATGAGGTTCAAGTACTAGAACCGGAGGTTGAGTGTATACCACCTCCTCTGGTGAATATAGTGTTAGTAGAAAATAATGCTTATGATGATGATGTTCAAGTAATTGAGCCTGACATCATATATTTAAAGAGTATTATAAATATTGATTTAACGAATAAATAAAGGATTAGAATAATGATTTTATTTAAATAGCATGGACAAAAAATTAAATATTGATTTCTTAAGAAAAAAGATTACGCAGCTAACTTCTACGAAATTTTTTTATCTTTGATAGAAAACTTGGCTGTGGACTGAGAACACTCTAAGGGATGATCTAATCAATCTGAACTATTCATGTACAGAAGTCTCTGCTGGTATTCTTACTCTATGCATAATGCGTATGAGAAAATTAAAATAGCAGAAACAAATTTATTGTATGATTATGGTATAAAACTTATCAAGCATATCAAAAATGGGATTTATCATAAAAAGGTATATGAGAACATTTCCACCATGGTTTCCGTTGTTTAAAATCCTTTTCGTAGAATGACCTCTTATGATGTCTCTTAAAGGGCCACTTTTTCTCTTCTCTTGGAGCATAATCATCATAATAATCCGAGTTATATCTTGCACTATACACATTTTTCTTTGGGTTTTCACTTCTGTGTTTTACGTTATAGAAAAAGCCCTCTTTTACAATTCTCTTCTTTTGATCTTCCTTTTCTATCATATCAATCCTTATTTTATCTGAGCTTACTTGCAATCGGTCTAAATTTCTCTCCTTGTCACATATAATTTTTTCTTCTCGTTTCCTCCAGATTCTTCTCATCTGTCTCTGCCTCTAAGCTGTCTAAACATTCAGTAGGTTCATGTGAATACTCAAAATCATGAAAATGTCCTTTACAAATAGAACAGTTGCAATGAACGGATATTTCTAACTCAACTTGTTCACTCATGTTATTACTCTGCTAACTAAAAACTTAGTGAATTCTATTCACAGACTAATAAAACTATTGCAAAAATCCGTTCCATATATTCCCACCGCCGCTAATATGTAACCATGCCTCTGATTGGCTGAGAAGGAGGATGTATCCGACTCGCTGATTGGCTGAGAAGGAAACACGTGATCTAACTGTTTCCGGGAAAGTCTTAACATTTGGCAAATCCCTGTTTTTTCATTCTCACTGAGAAAACCATATAACAGACATGAATTTCTGTTGACATCCATAAATGAGACAAAGTTCCTGTTTTTCAAATTCTCACTGACAAAAACCATTAAACATCCATGAAAAACATCAAATAAATCGACCAACACACATAACCATCCAAGAAAGCATACATAAATGTGACAAAATTCCTGTTTTTCAAATTCTCATTGACAAAAAACCATAAACCACGTGGTGATCGTGGGAGTTTTAAAAAAAGTGTCCGGATCGGGATTCGAAGGGGTGGTGTAATCGTGGGAGTATAAGATAGCTCTCTACTAATGTTTCTTCAGCATACAAATAGCAGGCCAAACTTTAAAGTCTTAAAAAAAACGAAAAGATTTAAAGTATTATTTTCTTTTTCCCTGAAAAGACTATGTCAATATAAAACGAACTAACATAACGAAAGAAAAACCCCTGTGCCTTCCCAAGGCCAGAACATAATTTGCACTTTACTGAAAAGACATAAATGTTTTTACTTTTATAATGTTTTTAATAAATGTTATATTAGTATATGTATACTGAACTGACAATGCACATTCATTTGTATTTTTTTTTAGTAAAGTGCAAATTATGTTCTGGACTTGGAAAGCCATAGGGGTTTTGAGCCCTGCTCATGTTAATTTCTGCTCGTTTTGAGTTTGACTCGGTTATTTATTGTAATTTCTGTTCGTTTTGGGTTTCATTTATTCATTGATGCTGATTTGTGGTAGTTTCACGCTTGGTAGATTATTTGATTTTATTTTTAGCTCATTTTTTGTTTAATGGAGTTCTTTACTTTTCTTTGAAAAACTTATTTTGTGGAAAAAGTTTTTTTAATTAAGGTTAAACAAAACTGAAATTGCAAGGCAAAATTGCCTTGGAGTCCTTGCTGACTTGAGCGGCAAGCAATTAAAAAAAAATTACAATAAGCTATTTTGAGCGATTTGCGTTGTCTCCGGAACAATTTCGTCGCAAATTCAGGAATGAAACAAAATGAAAGTTACAGGTTTGGATAGATTTCTGATTGATTAACGGAATTACAACCAAAATTGTTAGATTTAGGTGGAATTTTCCAGAAAAAAGCAATTGAACATTTTTTTGAACATACAATCAGTTGGTCGACAATATATCTAAGAGAAAAACAACTGGAAACAATCGAAAAACCGCCAGTTTACCAGGCCATTTTGTCGAAGTTAGAAAAGATATATCAAATGCAACGAAAACAAAACTAGGGGGGAGGGCGAACTCCATTACGCAGAGGAGAAAATCAGATTTCAGTTAAATCAAGGAGGAGCTAGTTAGTATAACTTTTGTTCTCAAGGATATTTATCCATTAATTGCCCCAATAAAGAAGACCGGAAACACGTGAAATAACAACACGGGCTATCGCCCATAGCAACGAAAAACTGTTGGGTCTTGAGTTATTCAAAACAAATTGAAAATTGAATTGAAAAGTAGATTAAATGGCCATTGATTGATTTAATCATACAAATGTGTGGGCTAACCTAATTAGCAAAACAAATATCAACCATATCGATACAGTTACAACAGTTTCTTGTTGTCGAAATAAGAACCCAAGTCTGTCAGTTTTGGTTTGAATAGAAATTGCAAACAAAGATGGTATTGGCCTTGTGGCAAGAGATAAAAAAAAAAAAACTTAAAACAAGCTATTTTGAGGGATTTGAGTTGTCTCTGGAACATTTCCGTCACAAATTCAGAAATGAAACAGACAGGAAATTGTTAGATTTAGGTAAATATGCTGTAGCGGAGGATGCCTGAGAACTAAAAGAGGAGATTGTGAAAACTTCCCAAAAATAGTGACGAAACAATTTTTGGACAATACAAACACTGGGCTGGAAATATTTTCTAAAGAAAAATAACTGGAAACAATCTTAAAACTGCAAGGCTAGCAGGACATTATGTTGAAGTTAGAAAAAATAAATCGAATATAACGAGAACAAAACTTAAGGGAAGGGGGATCACCATTACATTGAAGAGAAAAATAGGTTTCAGGAAGACATATGGAAACTAGTTAGTACAGCTCTGGTTCCCAAGGGCATTTTTTCAGTGATTGCCTCAATAAAGTTGAGCTAAAAACACATAAAATAACAGCAGAGGCTATGGCCTATAGTAAAGAAAAAATTATTTGTGTGTGGAATCATATAATGCACACTGAAAATATAACGGAAAAGTAGATGAAATGGCCTTTGATTCTTGTATTAGTCCTACGAATGTGTGGACTAACCTTATTAATAAAACATCGACCATATTGATACAGTTACAACAGTTTGTTATTGTCGAGATAAGGACCTATGTTCGTCAGCTTTGGTTAGAATAGAATATTACAAAGGAAGATGGTACTTTTCTAAGAGAAACAGTAAAAGTAGATCTAGTGTCTTCTCTTGCAACAGACATCTTGGAGGGAGAGACTTCAGTGACACATTGAGTTGGATCATCCGCTCAGATGATTTCTATGTGGGCACATGGTATTTATTATTATTTGTTGTTGGTGGTGGTGTTTTTTTTTTTTTTTTTTAGACCAGCGCACTGCGTATCGAAGTAGTTGTCGTAGAAACTTCGAAAAAGGCACATTCGATTGGAAATTGAAAGAGCTAGTGTCCTTTTTTATAGTCGAAAGTGATTGGAAGGCAACTAGCTCCCCTTCCAAGCTCACAATTTCCCCAAACACGTCAAATCAAAACTTTGAGATAGACATTTTGTTTAACGTTGTTAGAAAGTCTTGAAGTTATGCCTTTACGGATGACACCCCCCCCCACACACAACCCTCGGGGCAAGGGTTGTAAGTTCTTCCCTTTTGACATATAAGGTGTTTATAGCAAGGGCTGTTTTACAAACTTCGGAGGGGGCTCATTAAATTGGTCATCAGAAGTTCTAGTGCCTTTTTTAAGATTCATAGCGATTGGAGGGTGGATATCCCTCTCACCCCCACACCTCATATTTTCCCGAAATGCATCTGATAGAAATTTTGAGATGGCCATTTTTATCGTAGAAACTTCGATAAAGGCTCATTCGATTGAAAATTGAAAGGGCTAGTGCCCTTTTTCATAGTCAAAAGTGATTGGAGGGCAACAAGCTCCCCTTCCCCGCCCATCAATTCCAAAAACACATGTAATCAAAGTTTTTAGATATTCATTTTGTTCAGTGTAGTTAATAGGTCCGGATACTATGTCTTTGTGGATGACAACCCCCACAGCCTTCAGGGCAAGGGTTGTAAGTTATGCCCTGAGGGCATATAAGGTTTTTTTATAGAAAGGGCGGTCGTATAAACTTCAGAGGGGTCTCATTGGATTGGTCATCAGAAGTCCTAGTTCCTTTTTTAGATTCAAAGTGATCAGAGGGCTGATACCCAACCCCCTCCATCCCCAAACAAACTTCGCATTTTCCCGAAATGTATCTGCTAGAAATTTTGAGATTACCATTTATTGTCGTAGAAACTTCGAATTAGGCTCATTCGATTGGAAATTCAAAGGGCTAGCGCCCTTTTTAATAGTCAAAAGTGTCTGGAAGGCAACAAGCCAACCTCCCACGCTCATCAATTCCCAAACCACATCTAATGAAAATTTTGAGATAGTTATTTTGTTCAGCATAGTTGAAAAATCCGGATATTGTGTGTTTGAGGATGGCAACCCCCTCCCCCTCTCCACAGCCCTAAGAAGCAAGGGTTGTAAGTTATGCCCTCTGGGCATATAGGGTTTTTATAGAGAAAGGGGTCATATTAACTCTGGAAGGGGCTCACTGGATTAAAAATAAGATGTTTTAATACCCTTTTTAAGAGTCAAAGTGATCGGTGGCAGCCATCTCCCAACTTCGTGTTTTCCAAAAATACATCCGACTGAAATTTTGAGGTAGCCGTTGGTTCCAAATAGTCCAAAGATCATACAATAAGGCCTTTGGGGTTGAAAAAATATCCCAGAGTCTGATGGTAAGGGTTTTAAGTTATGTCCCAGGGGCATATAAGGTTTTTATGGAGGGGGTGGTCGTGTAAACTTTAGAAGAGGCTCATTTGATTGGAAATGAATAGTTCTAATTCACTTATAATAGTCCAGCATGATGGAGAGCAACTAGGCCCCCCCCTCCTGACATTCTCTTTCCCCAAAATATATTCAATTGAAATTGTGAGATAGGCGTTTTGTTACCAATAGCCCATAAGTCATATAACAATGTTTTCAGGGTGGACGAAATGGCAAGAGCCCATGAGCAAGGGTTGTAAGCTATACCTCGGGGCATAATAATAATAATAAGTTTATTAGCCATAGGCCATACACAGATTAACATAGAAAGAGACACAATAAATACACATATAATATGAACACTATTTACATTCTTTCCGTAGCTGAAGGGCTTTTTCAAGAAACCGAGTCGTATCTCCAATATTTTCTTTCCGTTGGCTCTGCAATATATCCGGGAATCGTACCTCACGCAGAAAACGCGGTTTTATATTGTCAGTTATTGGACACTGTTGGAGAAAATGGACCAAATCTTCATTTTTACATAAGGGATGACTGTACCTGCAATCCGGACCAGGCCCACGTCATTCTAATTTCTTCAAATTATAACCCAAAAGTAAATTACTTGATCATAGTTGGATCCAGTGTTTCAGTTTATATCTTACCCAGACCTAACTTTAGATAAAATTCCTCCCCTAAGCTTTCCTTTACTTGACTATAACCTCTTCGAGTATCTGACTGCTCCACTTTAGCCTTTCATACCTGTTGCTCCTGTTCCTTAATTCTCCCTTCAACTAGCTGCAACACTTTACTATCCTCCATACCAGGTCCTCTCCTATCTCCCCACAAAAATGAAAGCCCTAAATCATCTAGAATTCTCTTTACCTAAGACGGCCAATTTCTCTTCTTCTTAGATTATAGTAATTCTATGTATGCCCCTCTCACTAGCCTTGACCCTGGAAGCTGCACCATTTTCAACCAGTATCTAATTATCGAGATAACACGGCTCTGGTACATACTATATAACCCCAAATCCCCTCTAAGTACTTGGCTGCGGGTATTATTCTCTAGACCATAAAACCTCTTTAAAAAACTGCAACTTCAAAGACTCAAGCTATGGCGCGTTTTCTCAGTCCCATAATTCGCATCCGTAATGAACTACAGGCTTAATTTTTGTTTCAAAAATATATTTAATTACTTTTATATCATTTACCAATTCTAATATTTTACTTCTATAAACAGATGCTAACGCCGCTTTTCCTTTCTTAATTAATTCTTTAACATGTTCACGCCATCCTCCTTTTTGTTCAAGCCAAACACCTGGATTTTTAAACCTTTTAGATCTTGCTAATTCCACCCCTCTATAATAAAATTTTTCCTCTGAATAATCCCCACCACCAAATACAACAATTTCACTTTTACTTACATTAAGCTCAATATTATTTAACATAAAGTAATCAGAAATCAAATCAATCAAAATCTGGAGATCTCTTCCACCATTTGCCACCAGAGCCATGTCATCTGCGAATAATAACACCGACAGATTCAAATTCCCTTAACGCAATGACGGAGCCATTCTAGTCTCTGGATACCTGCAGATATCATTAATAAATAAATCCAATAGCTTAGGTGATTTCGAACGCTTTATGCAGGTCTAAAAACGCTACATAAAATCTCTTCTTCCCACTACCATATTTATCAAAAAGGCCTTGCATAACTAACACCTGGTCGACCGTCAAATACGATTCTCGGAATCCAGCTTGCTCTTCTCTTAAAATCTCATACTTACCAAGCCATTCACTCAAACGCTTCTCAATTATCTTCATAAATATCTTACTCAGTGAGGATGCTAGGTTTATTAGCCTGTAGTTCTCTGGGTCTTTTCTGTTACCCTTCTTAAATAATGGAATTCCTGTTGTAAGGTTCCAAGACTTGGGCCATATTCCCCGGTCCAGAATTCCATTAAATATTGCAACTACGATTGGCAAGAACAACGATATAAACTTCTTATAGAAAAGAGTCGGAATTCCATCAGGTCCTGGGGACGAGTCGCCTTTCATCGATTTCAGGGTGGCTCGCACTTCTTCTCCTATTATCTCCTATGTCAGGGCGTAATCATGTTCCTTCATAGGGTATTCTCCACACCCTTCTTCTTTGAGTTTGTAAGAATTCAAAAACCTCCAAGATCTCGTACGCAGCCAGGAGCTTCTGCAAGGGATTGTTCCCAAGCTTCTGGGTCTGGTTCTTCCTGGTTCTTGCTAATATTTGTTTGCACTATTCTTTTCCAGAATTGACGGAGGTCGCTCTTTTTTAAATCTTCTGATACAACTATATCTTGTTCTTCTCGAAATATCCTCTTCTTAGTTTTAATTAGCATCTTATATTGACTTCTTTCATATTTAAAACTAGCCATTAGTGTTATATCATCTTTTCTCATTTTTGACAATTCAAGTTTTTCACTTAATCTAATTTTAGCTGCTATACATTCAGGATCGAAAAAAGACTCATCCATTCCTCTTCCTTTTCCCTTGAGTTTCTGCAGTTTTGACGTTGTCGAATATAAGATATCTGTCAGGTCATCTACTCGTTCTGTAATCGACCTCTCTTCACTTAAGCTCCGAAAATTCAAAAGAACTTCTTCCGAACTAAGGATCCTTTCTACTTCCTTTTCTTCACTACTACTCCATGACCCTAATCTTAATGCAGATCTAGGCTTATGTTTCCCCTCTTTTCTACTTTTATCTATTATCTCTTTACCCTTTTCTTTAATTCCTACATCAAGCACTACCGGTAGATGACCTGACCCTCCCCAATTTAAAACTTCTACCGAAACAATAGATCCAACCATATTTACATCCATAAAAAAAATCGATTATGCTAGGCCGTAGCCCTGAATTGCAAGTACACTCACCTTTTTCTTTATCTTTTCCAAACCTTCCATTACAAATTAACAATCCATTATCTCCAGAGTAATCTAATAATCTCTTACCCCATTCATTCACCTTTCATCCATCACTATTATTCCGAGCAATAAGGTACGCTTCCGGGGTAATTTCATCCGTCTCATCCAACACCGTAAGAACCAAACGTTGACATTCTACAGTAACAGAAGTGTACGCATTGAAATCACCACACAAAAAATAATTTTTATTATTTAAATTTTTTTAAATAATAAAAAAAACACAAAAATATTTAGCTCCACTAAATATTTGTCTTATTTCTTCAGTTTCAGATCGCAATAACTCCCATGCTTTTTGTTTAAATAGGGACGTCCAAGGGAAATTTCCAGCAAGGGGTTCTCTCCCTCAAAGTATGATTTAATATGTTACAAGAAAATAACTGCAAAAGCCGTAATTTAAGTTTTTTTTTCCTTAGGGAGTGAAGTGTAAGCCTCAGTATCCCTTTGGCCTTCTCTCTTATGCCCTACAGATATATTTTTATGTCAATCTTAAATTACCCTACCACTTGAAAATGCAAAAAAAACTTGATCTGTCTTTTAAAGATAGAAAACGTAGGCTACAATATTGAAAACTGAGCGACAAAATTTTTAAAATTATAAAATACCAGAAAAACGGCATATTTATGTGCCCCCCCCCCCCTTTCCCTGTTCATATGTGAAAATTAAATTGCATGATAATATGACTATTAGTGTGCCGATAGGGATGATAGTTTTTCTTATTTTTTTCAGGCTGTGTCAAATTGTTTCAGAAGTATATCATTCGTTTATTGAATTTGGAATGCTTCTGGGACGAGAAGCAAGATCCAGAGGAATCAACAAATGAAAACGGATACCTTGTTGTCGTTAATTCAGGAAATCTGGACTTTTTAATACGAGACAAAGGGGAAGCAGTTGTCATTGAATCCCGAAAGGGAGAATTTAGTATTGAAGAAATTCACTGTGAGGGTCTGTTCCTGATTACCGACTCTGCCGAAGACTTGCCAATAAAGAGGGATTTTTTTCAGAAACTGATGGGTGGTTCAATTTCCACTGCTGAAGAGGTAAGACCAGCCCATCCTGCAGTTGCTGAGTCATTGCATCAGCTTAAAGTAAGAACTTGTTTCGCTTTTAATTATCTTTAGCTAAAGATACAAATTTTACTGGAAATTAGGGAAGCTGAAAAATTACTTAAGTCAAAGTATGCACGTAGGTTTATTAGGGAGAGAATAAATAAATAATAGAAAAGCTAGAATCTTAAAAGCATTAAAGACAAATCTTAAAGACAAAAGCTACTCTTTGTAATTTTTTTCCGTTTCAACGTGTCCGAAAATAAATATGGCAGAAGTCTTAATGAATAAAAATCAATGCTAGGCTTTCAGATCCCAATTTTTTTATTTCACGTTTTCTGGACAGTGAAATTGGCCGCAAAAAAAGGCAGGCACATAATGTTATTTTTTTTTTTACTTCGAAATTTTTTCAAATTTTTTGGGGCCGACTGAAACTTTTTCAACTTTTTTTTGCATGTTTTAAAATGACATTAAACATGCTTATAGCAAATGAAATTCACTTTTGATATTTTCGAAATACGAAATGAAGATGATATACATATGTTAGTCGTGGTTTTTCCTATTAGAAAAATAATGTTTGTAGGGACATTTTTTCTGTTTTCTTACTTGATTTTTTGAACTGAAAAAAAAATTTACTTTTTTTTGGGGTGCTTAGAAATTTTTTCCACAACTCGTATATAACCCCAAAATGGAATAAGTGCCATGTCAAGAGAAAAAATTATGAAGTATTTTATGGAATGAATTCAATGCATTCATTTTTATTTCTTATGATCATATTCTACATGCCGTTATTTCAATAAAATATTTTATTGCAATACTTTTCTATGTTTAGGCTACATTAGCCACTCCAACGCTTTGAATGTTTATTAAAAAGTCGGAGATGTAAAAAAAGGAATTTTCAGACATAGGTAATACCAGTGGGCTCAGATGGAGTATACTAAAATTTGGGGTAGGTTAACAGGGTTTTTACCAAAGTCTGAGAGAGATGAGCTGTTTTTTTTTCAAAATCCACTTAGACAAGCAAACAGAAGGTCAGACACACAAGTACAAAGAGAGAAAGAGACAGAAACACATAAACAGAGACACAGAGGCAAGCAAATCGATGGTCAGACACATAGGTGTAGAGAAAGAGACACAGAAACACACATACACAAAGACAGGTAATCGGACGGTCAGAAATACGGTCAGACATACGGATATACAGAAAGATAGAGACAGAAGCACACACAAACAAACACACAGAGATAGACAAAGAGACCTTCATACACAGAGGAACAGAGAGAGACATAAAAACACAGACAAGCACACAAAGACAGAAACAGAGACTGGTAAACAGAGGGTAAGACACAGAGACACAGAGAAAGACAAAAACACACAAACACACAGAGAGAGGTAAACAGACAGTCACACGCAAAGGCACTGAGAGAGACGGAGAGAGAGATAGATAGAGACAGAGAGAAAGAGAGAGAGAGAGAGAGAGTGAGAGAGGTATACAGATTTACACAAACATCCAGAGACAGACATAGAGACAAGGAAACAGACGGTTGGACACAGAGGCACAGAGAGAGATGGAGATAGATAGAGAGAGAGAGAGAAAAAAACACAAATACACACACAAACTCACAGACACAGTGACATGCAAACAGACGTTCACACACACATAGACAGAAAGAGAGAGAGAGAGATATAGAGAGAGAGACAGAAACACAGACACATACAAAGACAGAGACACAGAGACGGGCAAACAGTTGGTCAGACCCACAGGCAAAGAGAGAGAGAGAGAAAGAGACAAAAGCACACACACAAAGACAGACACAGAGAAAGGCAAACAGACGGTCACACTCACAGCCATTACCTGCAGGTACATCCAGGTACCTACAGCCAAAGTACAACCGCACAGTTTTTCAAATAACTGCATTCATGTTAGGTTCATCTAGGTTCACTTAGCATGGCGGGCCACGCTAAATTGGTAATGGCAACGTTTCACTCCTACGTATTTAAAAAAATTCAAGATCACATTCATCATTACAATGTAAAGCATTTTCAATATATCCCTAGTTATTTGGAAATTTGTCAGTTAACATTAGGAACTGAATTAGGTGATCCTTTAGCAGTAACAAAAGGTTTGACTGTGATTATATGTTATTTTTGACCCATTTGACGAGATGTCTAATAATAAATTACATTCGTTTATCCTGATATTGATTTTATATGTTGCTGCTCTTTGACCAAGGCAATGGGGTCATGGAATGAGATATTACAAAGGTCGTTCATTAATGTCAGGCTAATGGTCTTGGTAGTTGGTTTACTAAGCTGTTTCGCTCTGCACTATCCTTGGCTAAAAAATATATTTTGCCGGCTGCCATGGATTTTGTATTCTCTACACTACAAGATTTGGTCTCTAGCAAAGATTTTAAAGAAAGTGTTTCGGAGAATCTCAGGTCTGCTGGAAAATCCCTTGGAGAGCGATTAAAATTCCAACAAGGGGAAAAGGCTTAAAAAGGTCGAGAAGCACCTCATCACTCATCAGTCTCCACTCAGGTCACAACCAAAAGCCATCGATCTTGTCAAAGAAAAAACAAAAGAAACCTAAAAAGAATTGTTAGATTGAAAAAGGATTTCTTTTGCTGAAAATTTGCTAGAGAGATATATCTACAACACAAGGAATACTATCCGTCAATCACTTAATGTTTAAATCTTTACAATGTAGAAAACATTGATGTGAGTGTAAAACCTTGTTACTATGAGTAATTTTACCCGCAACAACCACTCTCTGAAACCATTCATTTTGAAATTTCTTCAAATTGAAGATTACTTTGTGGATTTGTCTTCCACATTTATAGATTTGTATGTGCCAGTCAAGAAATCTAACAATGAAATGTGAAGTCCTACTGATGGATTATCCTATCAAAATTGTGTATTGCATAATTTATTTAGACAAATCAATGTCTATATAAATGGAACATTGGTGAGCACTAGCAACAATCTATAAAACTAAACGAGCTACATAAAACTTCTATTGATGAGTTCAAAGTCCAATAAGAAATTGAGGGGTTCAGCCAATGGATATTAATATAAAATACCCATTGACTCTAAAAATATACTTAGAGAGGCAAAAACTAGTGAATTATATTTAGTTGGAAAAATAAATCATGAGATATTTAAAATAAACTAATGGCTACCACCGAATATTAAATTGGACATAAAAGTAACACTTGCCCCATCTAATTTTATTTTGAAAAAGTTACTTGCTGATACATCTGATGTAACTGTCTCTCTCACCTCGGCAATAATTCATGTACGACTTAAACAGGTTATGGGTTCTGTTGCTTTGGCAGTGGAAATTAAACTGAGAGATGTTGGAAATAATATCAAACAATTCGCTCCTTATACAATCACCAATCAACAACATATTGCCACGGGTTCATGCACCTATACCAACTTCATTTATCAAATGTAAAATTCCTTCAAAACTTGCGTTGTCATTTTATTTAAATGCTAGTGCTATTGGATCATGGACAAGTTCCCCACACAAATTTGATATTTTTGGAGTTTCTCTCTTGTATGTAAAGTAAATAGAATTCCACTCTACAATTTATCCTTTGATGAATCCTATAAGACATTGTATGAATTGACAATGTAGTGCCTAGATCGAGATTCACAACTATTTGAAAATGGAGTAACTGATACAATGTTTGCAAAAACTCATGGTATCATTGGTTTGGACTTGTCTGGCCCTCAAGAAATGAGTATTGTGCGAACGGGGAGTGTATGTTTAGGGTGCACTTTTTCTGAGCCATTGACAGAGAGTTAAGCATTGAATCACGAAATCAATTGGAAAATTACTGGGAAATCACCCCTAACAACAGTGTTCTGCTGAACCTCGCACCATGAACACAAATCAAATAAGTACCGTATTTAATTTGGATCTATAAATGTCCAAATATAAATCCTATTGCTTGCCCTTGGATTTCCTTGAGCAAATTCAAAGCGCTTACGATATACTTATCATTATTAATAACAGTCATTCGAATGTAAAGACGGGTCATTGGCTATACATCTTTCAAACAGCAAAGAATATAGATTTTGTTGATTCTCTTGCTCTACCATAGACATTCTACACTCCGCATATCAGCAACTTTATTGAAAACAGCTGGAAATTTTATTATTCAAAACCAGTAGAGATTACAAGATTTAACGACTAAGAGCTGTGGCTTTCATACACTATTATATTTGGTTTTCCGAAGTCATGACTATACTTACAATGAATTTCTCAACATTTACGTATACAGCCCTGACTTGAATGACATCTTCGACAAAAATACACTTTCCTAACTGTATAATATTGATTTCAGTGCCCTAAGAATAAACTGTTCTAATAATGTTTGTAAATTTGTTTATTAGTAATAATGTATATATAAAAATCCTTTTCTTCTTCCTAAGATTTCTTCTTCTACGTATAGGTTCTCATCGACAGCAACTAATGGCAGTAGATCATTTAGATTCACCGTGTATTGATCGTGTAGTGCAAAGACAGGATCACATTTTCTACAGTACAATGTAACTTCACTCTTATTGTGTCTCTTTGTGAAGTTAATGAT
The DNA here is from genome assembly GCF_049724085.1 of Artemia sp. Qi Xiang Cuo. Classification (NCBI taxonomy): domain Eukaryota; kingdom Metazoa; phylum Arthropoda; class Branchiopoda; order Anostraca; family Artemiidae; genus Artemia; species Artemia sp. Qi Xiang Cuo. The sequence continues at coordinate 16,198,785 of NC_142796.1, forward strand.
CTTTTTTTTCAGTCACACTGTAAAATTCACGTGTTTCAATTTATTTATTTTAAGCAATTAATTAAAAAAAATTGCCGAAAAATAAGTTTTTAAAATAAATTTAATAGCATTTTTAAAATAATTAAATGCATATAATATTGTCTTTAAAAATTATAAATAAAAACTACCAGAAATGATAATTTGAGAGTAAATGAAAATCATAATGAACAAAAACTAAATGAGCAATCATAGCAAAAACATACAACAAGTAATAATATAAATTAATAAATTGATCTTAAAGCGAGTAATGTTTAGATTGAATATGAAAATCAAGCTTAAGACGAAAAACATATTTTCCTATTGAAGTACAAATGAAACTTAAAACGAACAGAAATTAAATAAACAATCCATCCAAACAATGATAATATAGATATTAATGTAAATTTATAAATAAATCTTAAAACGAGTGAAACTTAAATTGAATATGCAAATCAAGCTTGAAAAAACAAAAATCATTACAAACAAGAGTTTGGGTATGACCTCCTTCTCCCACTGTAAAAGTTTAAAAACTACTGCGTCATTGGCGCTATACTGAAAACCAATTTTATGACAAGTGTTTTCTTTTGTACTTAATATTGAAAATAAACATTAAAATTATAGTAACATTTTGAACTGATGAGCTTTCAACAATTATGATCATTATACATCAAATATTCAGTTTAATTTATTAGCTCTTTTTAAAGTTGTTAAAGACGAATATAGTTTCACTACAAACAAGTGTTTGGATACTGCCTCCTTTCCTAACTGTAAATACAAAACAAAAGCCTACTGCGTTGGTGCTTAACTGAAAACGGATTATATTACAAATATTTTCTTTTCCAGTACAGCATTGAAAATAAAAATACAATTACAGTGAAATAAATTCTTGAATTGATAGGTCTTCTAACAACTAATATCATTTTACATGAAATATTTATTTTGAGTATTTTTATACCTTCCAAGACGGTTCAAGACGCATTTAGTTTTCAGTAAAGCGCCAATGACGCAGTAGGTTTTAGACTTTTACAGTGAGAGAAAGAGGTCATACCCAAACTCTTGTTTGTGGTGATTTTTGTTCGTTTCAAGCTTGATTTGCATATTTAATTTAAGTTTCACTTGTTTTAAGATTTATTTATTAATTTATATTAATATCTATTGTATGTTTGTTTGCAATGATTGTTTATTTAATTTCGGTTCGTTTTTATTTTCATTTGTACTTCAATAGGAAAATATTTTTTTCGTCTTAAGCTTTATTTTCATATTCAATCTAAGTATTACTCGCTTTAAGATCTATTTATTCATTTATATTATTACTTGTTGTATGTTTTTGCTATGATTGTTTATTTAATTTCTGTTCGTTTTGGGTTTCATTTATTCTTTAATAGTAATTTCTGGTCGTTTTGAGTTTGAATTTTAAATGATATTTATATCTGCTGAGCTTAAGTTTAAAATTGCCTTTACTTTTCTTTGAAAAATTATTTTTCGGAAAGTTTTTTTTTAATTAATTTTTGTTCTTTTTTTGCAAAAATTTCAAGTTTTAAAAAATTCCTTATTTCAAAACTGAATTAAAAAAAAAATCAAATATTCATCAAAGTATCAAAACTGATATCAAAGTAACAATATCAAAGTGAAAAAAGGGGTTTTTGTCAACCTCTGAGTTTTTATTATCTGATTTTGAATTATATATATATATATATATATTTATTTATTCCCGCTTACAATGGAGAAATGGAGAAAAAAAAGCGGAGTACAAAATGAAACAAAAAAAAGAAGAAAAACATGTTCAACACTAAAAATTAAATACAGGTATTTTATTCACAGAAACAGTTGAGTCAGCGGTGAGTCGTAGAGTTTACTGAGGGATCGTCTTGAGACTCTCCGTTCTAGATCAATCACCTTGGTTGATGGATCAAGGATTCCATATATGGATGAGATCTCCGTGTTAGAAAATCTTAGTGGAAGTCCCAGCAAAAATTTGGCAAATCTGTAATACGTGGTTCGCATTTTTGACGCTCGGAGAGGGACAACATTTCCCACAAGGGTGATATGTACCAGATGGCAGGAGAGACGACGGCGTTGAATAGTTTTGACTTAATAAATCGATTAAATGGCCACTTGCATTTGACAGCTTTTCCATATGCTGAGCGAATAGATTTACAGACTTATTCAGCCAACAAGCCTCTAGTTGACCTAGGCGTCTGGCCATACGTGATACCAAGGTAATTTAGGGACTGGGACTGCTGGATTCTGATACCGTCAAGGACAAGATTGGAATTGGTCGAGATGGTGCCGCTAAAAACGAAAAATTCGATTTCCTCTATGTAGACTCGTAGTCCTATTCTTCTGTATAGGGTCACTAAGAGACGAAGATTCTCTTGTAGACCCCTCAGCGTGCTGCTTAGGAGCAACAAGTTATCTGCATAAGAAATGGAACTTAGATCCAAGCCCTCCAAAAAGAAGGTCCCACGAACGAATCTAGTAACAGAGTAAATCGCAGAATTAAAGATGATAGGGCTTAGAGCAGATCCTTACCGAACTCCTTTGAAGAGCCGAATGGGTTCGGAAAGCTTTTGCTTGCGGTGACCGGCGATTGTTTCCCATCCCAAAGCTAGACGAATATGCGTGTGGGAGTACCAGTCATGGAGAACAAGAACAATGTGGGGGTCGACTCCTGAATCCAAGAGGCACCACAGTGCCTGCGATTGGACGACAGAATCGAACGCAGCGGAAATGTCGACACTGCAGGCAAAGAGTGGCTCTTTAACTAAATATATAGACCTCATTATTCTTCTTAGTAGCCGATGGGCGTGTCCACAGACCAACCCATTTCTGAATCCAAGTTGTTTGTCTCCCATTAGAGCGTGCGACGTAATAAGGGGCAACAGTACCTTCTCAAATACTTTGCTGATAACCGATGAAACTGTGATTGGTCTGTAGCTTTTACAAAGCAAGCGATCTCGATTCTTTTTCAGAATATTGGATGTGCGGCAACCATGAAAGTTGGCAGGTGTGAGTCCCTGCTCGATGCTCATTTGGAATAGTAAGGCTAAGTACTCATGTAGACGTTCTGTGCCATGCTGTAAGTGCCTCGGAGTGATCCCATCGAGCCCTGGAGACTTGTTCTTTTTCAATTTTCTCACAATTATCTCAATATGCCATTTGGAAACAATGACATCAGTGTGGCGGAGTTTTGCGCTGATTAATTGCCTATCTAACTCAGATTTATATACGGAGTCCAGCTCGTTGGGTGGTGGTGCAAACATGTCATTGTAATGGTTTACCCAACTTTCATCGGGAATGGGACTTTGCACATCAGCGTCGGCCCTTTTAGATTGGAATCGCTTCCATAAAATGTTTGGGTCACTCCTGCAGTCACAAGACAACTTCTCCACTTGCTGGACTTGCATATTCTCGACAGTACGTTTGAATTCATTTTTGGCATGTCGAAAGCACTGAAAAACTACTCCAGAGCGGGTTTTGTCGCAGTCCTTCCAAAATTCGTACCAGAACTTGGATCTCTTCTTGGCAAACTTGACATTTGGGTTATCCCATCCCTTTTTACGAGTGTTGGGGTACACTTTTGCCACTGGAACAGCGGCAGATTCCGCAAGTTTCATCGAATGAACAATTTCGGAGCAAAAGATGTTCAGGGCTAGTCTGTCTTCATTTTGGCCATGAGTAAGCAGGTGGAACGGTACTTTGATTTTAGCAAGAGTTGAGTCAAGAATATCTTTGTACAAGGACTGATCTATCCTTTGCCATTCACTCTTGATAAACCATGATCGCCCGGGGCACCGCTTGTAGGTGGAGAATGGTACCATTAAGCTAATCCCAAGGTGATCGCTACAATTGTGTTCCGAGTCAACAATGGCTTTAATCCCGGTTGGAAGTAGGAGATGTACGAAAAAGTGATCGATATCTGATGTAGCCAGGGATGCGCTGTGGACAAACGTGAAGGACTGGGATTTTGGAACCGGGGCCATAGCGTTTGGCAGACACCCCCTTAATATGGTGAAAAAACGATCATCATCCAGAAGCTGACAATTGAAGTCCCCACAGATAATAATCTTTTCTGACTTGTGTTGTTCGGCCAGCCTCCCGAGTCTCGCACAAGCCTTCGTGTAACGCCTTTCTGAGAGGACATCACGATAATTTGTAGGGAGGTACACTGATATGACTATAAAGCCATTTGGACCAGGAACTCTGATCGCAGAAAAATAATCGCATGAATCAATTAGCGTGCATTGCAAATTGGAGTCTGCAATGATCAAGATTCCGCCACTCGGCCTTCTAACTGAGCTGTTGCGGATAGCAGGCTGTAAAAAATAGTCCTTTCCTGGAAATCGGTCAAGGATTGCTGAATGATCGGCTGTTACCAAATGTTCCTGAATGCATATCATGCTATGCTTGGTTACTAGATCACTTTAAAAGAGACAGCTTGTGTGGAGCGTGCCCATATATATTTCTGCTATAAAGCGAAATAGTTGCATTCATTGCTTACGTTTGTTTGAACTAGCCTCTAATTGTCTTTTATAAACCGGGCATTGCGAGCTATAACATGGATGCTTTCCAGAGCAATTAGCACATTTAGTGTCACGGACACATGGATTGTCCTTAGGGTTTTCGTGATCGCCGGAGCACCTGGAACACTTCGCATTGTTAGGGCAATCTTATTGCAAGTGGTAAAACTTTTGGTATTTAAAACAACTCAGAGGGGTGGCAACATAATTATCCACCTTGATATGGCGAAAACCGACGTAAACGCCATATTTCAGTGCTTTTTCAAGAGATTGTTTGTCTCGGAATGTTAGCTTGACTGACTTACTAGTACCATAGCGTTTTGCTTCTTGGATCCCTTCCATAGCAGACTCAATTTCCTCGTTTGTCGTATTTTCAGGGACAAATTTAGTCACTGCCAGGAATTTCGGTTTATGAACTTTAACTACAGCCGCGGAATTCGATTTTATGCTATTAGCTATAGCTTCTGCATCATGCTCGGTTCTAACATACAACACCAGCGTATCGCTTCTCGTAACTACCTTCTGTACTTTTCCGGATGCACCATTGGAATCAAGAAATTCTTTCTGCTTTTGGCACGATTTATAGATTTCGGGTGGTGCTTCTTTCACGTGAAGCGGGATACTTAGTGATTCGCTGGGAGTAGGCCACGTTTTAGTGACAAAACTGGCGTTGCATCGGTCCAGCCATGCATTCATTTTTTCACCACATTCGTTTAGTTTGCACATTAATGAGGTAAATACATCGTGAGGTATGGAAGGAGTCTCAGATGGATCATAAATAGTGAATTTGAAAGGGAAATCACCCTTAGCGTCCAATTCCTTCATAGCATGAATCGCATCTTCTACAAAAACAGATGCATTTATTGTGCTTCTACGCTCTTTCAAAATGATTCCTTCTTTATCTAATTGATCTCGTATAAATCTTACGGCTTGTGTGACAGATTCCTTGTCAAAAAATCTCACGGCAGTGCTTACAACCGATTCATGTGGAATATCTTTGAAGTTAAGTGAACGCTGGATGAAATTTAAAAAAGGGCTATATAAATACTTGATTTTTGCCATTTTTCTTCGCTTATAATCAATTCAAATTAAGTCCAATCGTGCCCAATGGTGTCACAATAATTAACAATCCAAATCCTTAATCACATCCAAAACCTGTCCAAAAAGTATTCGCAAAAATACACGTATTGCCTCTAGCTATTCGTTCGTTTCTTGGGTGAATGAATGCTGAATGAACTACACAGAAAGAATGCTGACGAGATACAGCTAACAAAACCAGTGGGAAGTGCGGGTACCCAAATCGCCTTTCCCCAGCAGTTTAAGGATCAATATCCGGCCGGTACCGATACGGCTCTTGTGTTTGTTCCCGCTCTCTTCTGCACAGGCTGTCAGTAATCAGCGAAAAGATAATGAAAATTTGGCTATTAAACTATTTTTATTAGCCAAATAATCCTTTTTCTTTCTTTTCCTTTATTATTTTTTAACAAAATTGCTATCTCAAAATTTTTATCTGATGGGTTTGGGGAAAAAGGACATGGGGGACTAGATTAAGCTTTGGTCTCTTTTGACTCTTTAAAAGTGAACTAGAACTTTCTATCTTCAATCAAATGAGCCCTCTCTGAAGTTTATGCGAGTATCCCTTCTATAAGAACCATATATATCCCCAGAATATAACTTACAACGCCTTTTCCTGGGACCTGGTGTGGTTTGTCGACCCTGAAGTTTTAATATCTGATGGTTGAACTATTTCTAACAAAATGGTCACCTGAAATTTCTATCGGATCGGTTTATCCATCCGATACACCCAAAGGCATGGAGGGCGGGAGAGGCTAGTTGCCTTCCGATCTCTTTTCACTCTGAGAAAATGAACTACAACTTTTAATTTACATTCAAATGAACCCTCTTTGAAGTTTATACGAGCATACCTTCCATAAGAACCATATATGCCCCCAGAGCAATACTTACTTCGCCTGCCCAAGCCCTGGGGTGGTTTTGTCGACACAGGAGTTTTTCTTATCTGACCTTTGAACTATTTTTAACGAAACGACCATACTTAAAGGAGTTTTTATTATATGATCTTTGAACTATTTTTAACAAAATTGCTACCTCAAATTTTTTATCAGATGTATTTGGGGAAAAAGGGCTTGGGGGGACAGTTGCCCTCCGATCACTTTTGACTCTTAAAAAGGGCACTATAACTCTCGATTTCCAATCGAATGAGCCCCCCTTTGAAGTTTATACGACGACACCTTCTATATGAAGTGCCCCTGGGAAAAAAATAAATGGAGTGTGGGGGGATGCTAGCTTCCCTCCAATCACTTTTGACTCTTAAAAAGTGAACTACAACTTTCAATTTCCAATCAAATGAGTCCTCTGGGAAGTTGATACGAGCATTCCTTCCATAACAACCATATATGCCCCCAGCGCATAACTTACAACGCCTACCCCTGGGCCCTGGGAGTCTGTGTCGACACCGGGGTTTTTGTTGTCAGAACTTTGAATTATTTTTTACAAAATGTCTATCTCAAAATTTTTATCTGACACATTTAGGGCGTTGAGGAGGGGGGGGCTAGTTGCCCTTAGATCTCTTGACTCTTAAAAATTGAACAAGAACTTTCAATTTCCAATCAAGTGAGCCCTCTCCGAAGTTTATACGAGCTTCCCTTTCATAAGAACTATATATGCTACTAGAGCATTACTCATAACTCCTTCCTCCGGGCCCTGGTGGGTTCCGTCGACACAGGAATTTTTCTTATCTGACCTTTGAACTTTTTAATGAAATGGCTATTATAAAATTTTATCGGATGGTCTTGGGGAAAAAAGGGTGTGGGGGGGGCTAGTTACCCTCGGATATCTTTTGACTCTTAAAAATTGAACTAGAAATTTAATTTTCCAAGCAAATGAGCCCCCTCTGAAGTTTATACGAGCATCCCTTTCATAAGAACCATATACGCCCCCTGGACAACACTTACAACGCCTATCCCCTGGGCTCTGGGGGGAGTTTTTTTATCTAATTTTTAAACAAATTCCAAAACACTGGCTATCTCAAAATTTGTAGCGGACGGTTTGGGGAAAAGAGCGTGGGGGGGGGGGCTAGTTTAACTCTCGTTACTCTTAAAAAGTGAATTAGATTTTTCAATTTCCAATCAAATGAGCCCGCTATGAAGTTTATACGAGCATCCCTTTCATAAGAACCATACATGCCCTTAGGGCATAACTTAGAGCGCCTTTTCCAGTGCCCTGGGGGGTTCTATTGACACCAAATGTTTTCTTATCCGACCTTTGAACTATTTTTAACAAAATTTCTATCTGAAAATTTTCATCAGATGGGTTTTGAAAAAGAAGGCGTTGGAGGGGGGGGGCTAGCTGCCCTCGAATCTCTTTTAACAATTAAATAGAGAGCTCGAACTTTCAATATCCAATCAAATGAGCCCTCTCTGAAGTCTATAATAATTTCGTACACCACACTGCATTTCTATTTACGAAAAATTAAGCAAGAAAAACGGGTTTTAATTTTTATAAAGCAGTGAATACAATAAAATAAACACTTAATTAAACAAAAATACTCCGAATATTTCGGCCCCACGTCTGGGAGCCTTTCTCAACGGAAAAAAAAGAAAAAAATGAAACAAAAAATTTTCTTTTTAAAAACCTTAGCTTACATCAAAATAATAAAAAAAAACACAAAAAAAAAATATATAAATAAATAGGAAACAAAACTCACATATTAAATAAACACTTCCATTCACTGGCGTATAAACAAAATCGAATGTCTATATTGATTCAAACACGTCTCCTCACAGTATATAAACGGAAATCTATCAAGAAATGAAGAATATATTTATACTTAAACCAAAACAATAAATGTCAGCTAACCCCTGGCCCATAACCCCTAATTAAATCTCACAAATTCATCAACCAATGTTTGAATTATAAATTGAACGGATTCGTTTGCTTGCAAGCTTAGCTGCAGTTCGTTTACTTTTCCCAGCATTTAACCCATTCTGACCTTTGTTTGCAAGGTCATCTTTCGTTTCAGAACTAGTATTAAAATCAGTACTGGTTGAAAATCTTATATGCTTTTTAATTAAACTATTATAAATTGAATTGATCCTAAATTCTCTTTCATCTCTATTGATACTAATACCCCCATATATTATCTTTTTTATTTCTATAATTTCCCTGAAGCTTTGTAAAAGTCCTACAGACGTATCTACTATTTTTGTTTGATCAAATAAAATACTGCGATGAGAAAAATTATAAAGATGTTCTGCAACAGTTGACTCGGAAGTTTCTGGTGTTTTATTTAGTTTTAGACAAGAATTTATGGCATTCTTGTGTTGCTGTAGCCTATTTTCTAAAATCTGTTGTGTTCTTCCCACATAAAATTTACCACAAGAGTATGGAATTTTGTATACTCCCTTTTGCAAATTTCTCGGTACCTTGTCTTTCCATTTATTTAACAAAGAGCTTATAGTTTGTCCTGATTTAAATGCTGTATTTGTATCATGTTTTTTTAATTCTTTTCTTAATTTTTGTGACAAAATAGAGATAAAAGTCAAATTTATGTTTTTGTTTCTTGATTTGACCCATCTTCTTCTAATATTTCTGGTTCCATCAACTTTTTTTTCCTTTTTTCAATTATTTAAGAAATCACATTTTCCGGATAGCCATTACCTACTAGAATATCCTTAATAAAAATTAGTTAATTGCTTATGTATTCTGGTGATGCTAATTTTAATACCCTATCAACTAAATAAATAACCACACCCCTTTTTACCTGGATCGGATGATTTGATGCGAAAGACAAGTAACGGTTGTTATTAGTCAGTTTACGGTAAATTGAAAATGCTAGTTCGTTATTACTTCTATGGATTAAAATATCTAGAAACGGTAACTTATTCTCTGTTTCCTTTTCAATTGTAAAAATTAATTTTCCTTCCAGATTATTTAAATGTTCCAAAAAACCTTTAATTTGTGATTCTCCATAATTCAAAATAACTAAAATATCCTCCTTATATCTGCCCCAAAATTTAGGTTTTAAAAAATATGTTTCTATCGCTAAATTTTCTACATACTCTACATAAATATTTGCTAACAACGGACTTAAAGGCCCTCCCATTGTCAATCCCCTAATTTGATGGTAAAAATTATCTTTAAACGTGAAGTAATTAGTATACCTGCTAGTTATTTGAACTAAATTTAATAGTTTCCAGTTCAATTCACGAAGATAATTCTTCTATCTAATTTTAATTTTCCTCAAGTTTTTTGGATAAAATACCAAACGCTTTAAGTAGAAAGGGGTCAGGAGGCGCAGGGAGAACACATGTGCTGCCATCTACAATTTAGTCTAACGCCGACGGGCTATAATTTATTCAAGGATTATCGATCGAGTCTAATGGATGGTGTCAAGGTCAATTGATTTGTTGTTGTTCGTCCAGGTGTAATGACACTGGCGGTGATTTACATAATCGGTGGGGAATGTATTGATCTAGGACTCGAGGGGGAGTGAATTTCCGAGAACTTGATTTACATAATCGATGGGGAATGTATTAATCTAGGACTCGAGGGGGGAAGTGAATTTCCGGGAAATTGATTTACATAATCGGTTTGGAAGAGATGTATTGATCTAGGACTCGACTAGGACAATTGATATTCGGAGAAATTGATTTACATAATCGCTGGGGAGAATGTATTGATCCGTTAACGGGAAACAGGATCACGTATCTCCTTTTAAGCCAATCAGGGAGTCGGTTACATCTCCTTCTAAACCAATCAGGAAGTCGGTTACATATGGTTTCCCATTACATAACAATTCGCCCTTGAGATTTCGTATATAACGGACATGCGTTGTGATTAAACATTCAGAAAGTTCCAAGACACTATGGAAGCCTTGGAAGCCTTGGCTTGGAAGCCTTGGCTACAGCGATTTATAATGTGAGTTCTGTTTAGTAAATTTTCATAGTTTATTTTCAAATAAAATCATTTTACATAGCCCCCACAATATATTCAAATTCAGGTAATCCCCCCCCCAAACACAATACAAACTCCACTATATATTGTTTATAGTCGATAGAAAGTGTAAAATATGTTCTTTTTTACCTTTTAAACCTCCCCCCTCCACACCCCTCGGTTTACTACTTTAATTCTTCCAATAGAAATAACTATGTTTTTGAACTTTCCTTTTGACAGCCAACTTTCTTTCTACCCCTTAGCTATTACGCCACTCTGGTTTGACTTAAGCATTTCCGCAAAGATTTAAATAGCTGTTAATTAGCTGACACCCCACAATTGCACATCCTGCTTCTTAATCCTTACGTTAGCGGTTTAACCAAAGGTTTCACTCGAAAAAAGGATTCTTTTTGATCAAATTAAAGTCATAGCTTCTTCATCGCAAATTTTACTATTGCTTTACTGAAAAGGGAGATGGGCTTTCTTCTGTAAAAAGAAGGGGGGAGGGTTGTTAAGAGGGGATGGCTGTCAGTTTCATGTAATATTCATTTTCCATTTTGAGTAATCAGTGTTTATATGGGGGGGGGGGGTTTAGGGTTGCAATGCCTCGCTTCTAACACCTTCAGTTTAAAGGGAAAACAAAGTGTTTCTTCGCGTGAAAAGTAAGGGGCCGGGATTTCTAAGAAAAAGAATACATAACTTTATTATGAGTAAATTGAATAGCATTTGATTTCTGAGTTTAGTGTATTTCTCGTAAATTTTTGCTTTTTGCTTTGCTGAAAAAGGGGGGAGGGGTTTCTTTGCGATAAATGCTTTCTAGACAAAATTATGGTTAGGGGGGGGGGTACTAATTTTTCTTCTGTAAAAAAGGGAAAATTTATTTCAATACTAAATTTTTTCTTCTTTTTAAGGCAAATTATGAAGAATGTGCACCTCCACCTGAAAAGAGAGCATGGGAGGGTCAGGCTGCCCCATCAGTGCCAGCCCCTATGCAGTCTGGGCAAAAGCCAAAAAGAGAATGGGCCATAAGGATGAAGAACCCTGCTGTCTCATCTATGCAAGCCCGTGACATCGCTGGCTCGACCGCACAAGTCCCGGCCGTCACTGGCCCTGCTGCACAAGCCGCAGCCCAATCTGCGCAAGAACGTAACGCCGCCGGCCCGTCTGCCCACCATCATGCTTTACCCGGTCCATCTGACACTCAACTGCAGCCGGAATAAAAAAAATGTAAGCATTTTTACCTGGCTATAGAAATATCTATCTATTTCTTCCAACTTTTTTTTTAGCATTTTCATTTGATCACAGTAAAAGCGTGTCAAAGATATTAAAAGACATTGTTCCCCCTTTTAAATCAGGTCAATTATTGTATACATTCAGTCTTTTGAATTCTCATAGTGAAGCCAAAAAAGGCACTATATTCCGATCATAATTTCTTCATAGCAAAATCTTTGCGTTATAAACTGCTTTTTTTTAAACAATTTTCTATCGGAAAGAGTTAGGTTATCAAGTAAAGGCCGCGGTTTTTTTCACAACAGATAAAGAGCATTAATATAATTTTTTTTGATGGGTTGTTTGAACAAAATCAAAACCTTCTAAGTCATCTTTTAGATTGTATTAAGTTGGAACTTTCAGAATATATATAGAGTAGGGAACTTAATGCTATTAAGAGCGTTTTTAAATAATAATCCAATTGTTAAAAAATAGGGTGATTTACACACTTTTAAAATAAGCTATTTTTCATTTAAAGGTTGTTCTGTTTCATTGTTCACAATCTCCCCCCTGCTCGTCAGGAGGAGAAGAAGACGCGCCTGGGGAGTTTTGTGACAATGAAATATCTTGGCAAGGTATCATTAATGAAATTACTGATAACATTGACAATTTTTTAGCTGATTTCTTTAATGTTGATTATAGCGCAGTTGAGAAGAGGGACTTACCTTTTCTAATTCCAAACGCATTAAAGCTTTTAAATGATTTTACAAATGAATGAACAGGGAATCCTCTCCCCACTGATTACATACTTCCACTTCAAACAACTGAAGTAGCTTCCCATGACTCTATTATTGAAGAATGTGGGGGAGGGGTGGTGATAATATACATGAGGGGGAGGATGGAATGTCTTCAAACAATTCTATCGATGAACAATATGGGGGAGGGGGTGGTGATACTAAACAATAGAAGGAGGTGGGGGAGGGTAATATCTAATTTACACCATTTCCTGAGTTTCAACTCACAAACACAATTTTAAATACAACAGTTGTCTACACTGCAACTTTTGGAGACCCTTTTAATTCGCTTTTGGGTGGTAATTTTGTGTTTGACCCTGTAGAAATTGTTCATGAATGTGTCGATAGAATTCGTGCACTGCTAGAAAACCAAATTCAGTTTTGGGGGGGGGTAGGGATTCAATTAAGGTTTCAATTGTTTTAAAGGTGTTTTATTTAAATGAGGGAAAAAGTGAGGTTTATCATCATTATGTACATACCGAGATACGATTGGTATATCCCCATTTAGAGAATTTTGAGGGTGTTTTTTTTCAGAGTGGATAGGTCATATCATTACACATCTTGATTATTATAAGTAAAATGAGAGCGGTTCTGTATTTTTTTTTGTTTAAAATTTACGTATTAATATTTTTAAACTTAAAAAAGATTTTATTTTAAGAGGGGGGGCAGGTGGGGCGGGAGAAAGGTCAATAGTTTTAAAATATAATCCCGATTTAGAAGGGTGTAGAGGTGTCCAGTGAATCTGTTTTGAAACAGCTCAAAAATGTTTCAAGTACGCTTTCCTCATTTCAGCTTTCTGACCTTTGAAAGATGGTGCTACAAAGACGAATTTAGATCACTGGGCTGTACATGGGAAGAAGGGGTCCGATTTTCCCATTGTAGATTTGTCTTGTTTAGAGGGGAAATACCCAGTAACGCTCAGGTCTATCGATATTTTTGAAATGGCCAATGCCCATTTAAATATCGGTGTTACTGTGGTTCAATATGAAACTGAATTTGAAGATGTGGTTTGTTCCAAAAAGAAGGGGGTGGTCTTGCCAGTAAGATGCTCATCGATTGAATTGGTAAAACACTGGGTTTGGTTGTTATAAATGCCACCTAGTGAACCGAATACAATTTGCCATTTCAATCCAATCACAGACATCAGTAGAGTCCTGGGGGAGGGTAAGACTAGAGGGACATGTTTCTAGTGTCCAACATGCCTGTCTCAATTCTGGACTGAATTAAAGTTGCACAATCATATGAGGCATTGTAGACGGCATGGCTACCAGTCAGTGGAAACGGTTGCAGGGGATAGGTCCATTTTATGTTTTAAAAATTTTCAAAACAACCTCATCCAGAGCAATAAATCTTTTTGGATTGTGAAGCAAAGTTTGTGGAAGTGAACGATCTTCGATTTCCAAACCGAATCAAAGGATATCAAGCTATTGTAGTCTCCTACGCCCACGCGCAAAGAGACAGTTCTAACACTATGCAGTTGTTAGAAATAGTTGAAACGTTGGATAAGGGAGAGTTATGGTCAAGGCACTGACTAAATTACATGCGCTGCTAATGGCGCTATTTCTCGTTTGAGAAATACACATTACCCAATGGTGTTGTCTCCAGAGGATCTTCTCGTGATTAAAAATCAAAAAATACGGTGGGTTTGTAAGGGGGAGTTTGAAGAGGGGGATAAGGGGAAAGGGACTAGAAGAAAAAGAGAGGGAAGAGGAAAGTCAGAGATCACAATCACTTGTGGCAGGAAATATCCTCTGGGCGCAGTAATTTTAGAGGGGTAGCACATCAATCATGCAACTTAAACGTTAGCCAGCAGTTGTTTATTCTAGTTTTTATTCATAATTCAAATTATGATTTAAAATTTATTTTACCGGCATTGGCACGTATGGTCAGGAAGCGAAGGGGATTAGAGACTCCATGGGTAAATAATTCATGTACCCAAAGGATTAGCGCCATACCTGCAGAGAAGTTGGTGCTTTACAAGTTTAAATGGCAGGTAGTAAATAATGAGCATGCGTGTTTGAAAAAAATCAGGTTTTTATATTCATTTATTTTTTTTCCCAAGGCATTCAGTCAATTGTTTCATGTGCAGAAAAGTTACAATTTTGATAGTTTTCCTTTGTTTAAACAGCACTTTCCAGACAGTGAAATGTATGACCTATTGACCTGTAAAGGTGTATATGCATACGACTATTACTGCTCTGGCGCTCGCTTAAGCGAGGTGAAACTACCTCCAATTGAAGCTTTCTATAACTCACTCACCAACAGTGAACGCACAGCCGAGGAATTTGAATTTGCCAAGAAGGTGTGGTCTAAGGGGAATTGTAAAAATGGGTGGGATTATTGTAGACTGTTCTTGGCCAGTGGCGTTTTAAATGTGTTAGATATTGCCTGCAAGAACACAGACCAAATCTATTCAGAGTTTGGACTAGATATAGGCTATTATTTTTCCACGCCGCATTTGGTGATGGACTTGATTTTAAAAATTAGTAGGGAGGATATAGGCTTAAAAAGTGATGTGGATCAACACCTTTTTGTAGAAAGATCAATGAGGGGTGGGTATGTTTTGCATGGGGATCGCGTCTTGACAACCGATCCAAGCGGACAAAACAACACCGATGTAAAGTCAAATGCAGTGTTCTTGGACATGAACTCATTGTACCCCTCGGCAATGTCTCACTACTCTTTGCCGTGTGGGAACTATAAATGGCTTGAGAATCCTTGTGAGTTCCCCGACATTAACACCTACGAGGACAATGGGCCACAAGGATGGTTCTTTGAAACTGACGGGCATATTCCATTGGCGCTTCATGATTCAGTAAAAGATTTTGTTTTTCCCTGTATCAATTGACCAGTAATCAGGGACTCACTAAGTCCCTACAATTGATCGTTGCTTGAAGATATGGGGATGCCTTGGATGCCATATAGGCAAAAACTGATAGCAGATCTGTACCCTAAAGGGACTACCTTCGGTCGTCACATGACTTTACATTGTATGTTGAATAATGGTTTCAAGTTCACAAAAATATATAGGGTCCTGCAGTTCCGTAAGAAACCACACTTAAAGACGTTTATTGACACGTTTGTCGATAAACGCTCTCGGGCAAACAACAAAGTAGAGAAGGAAATGTACAAACTCATTCTAAATTCAGCGTTTGGCTAAATGTGTGAAAGCGTACGGAACAGATCTCGTTGCGACCTCGTGACTGACCCTCAAAAGTGTGCACGGATTATTGCCGTCCCCAATTTTACAACGTTCACGAGCATAGAGGCTGGCATGGTTCTTCTACACAGTAAAAAGAGAAATGTGGTACTGAACAAGAATATAGCAGGAGGTAGTTCAGTACTTGAAATTTCCAAAAGCTCATGTTGTCGTTTTTTTAAAATTTTTACAAGTTACACTGGCCAAGGGAGAGGAGGGTTCAAATTTACTATGGGTATACATATTCTCTGCGGTTAAAAGTTAAAACCGGGGATTTATTGCGAGATTTAGAAAATGGGGAACACATCAGCTCGCGGATGGATTTCACTAACTGGAATCCGTCCCTCTACCCCGAGTTGGTGAAACGTCAAGCCCCCAACCAACTACTCATGTTAAAATCAGAGACGGGGAGTGATTTGATATCCAGGGGGGTGTTCCCGGGTCCTAAAGTATATTGCGTGGAAACTCAAAAATAGGGATGTAAAGCAGGCGTTAAAAGGAGTGCCTAAACATTTTTTAAAGAGCAATTTCAACATAAGTGTGTACAGAGACTCTGTAGAGAGTAGCCTAGTGCTGAGAGCACAATTGCTTGCAATTCGCTCTCTAAATTATAGAAAGTATACTGTAAGAGTGGAAAAGAATACAATGTCATGTATATCTGACAAAGTCTTTGTGCTCGAGAATGGTGTGAGTGTACTACCCCATGGCCACTACCGTATTTCAGACCGGGTTGAATGCATAGACTATCGCAATCAACTTGGCCTGGATAAATTAACCTGAATATTCTAACACAACCTAACCTGAACCCTAAACCTTTCATGAATTAAATACTCTAACCCAACCTGTAGCAGCAGCAGGGACGACGACTATTGTATACAGTTTTCCCCCGGGGATGGGGGTGGGTGTTCCCGCCCGCGGCCAGCCTTCGGCCCCGAGGCCCCGGGGGATGGGGATCCCGCCCGCGGCCGGCCCCGCGGCTCCCGGGGGGTGGGGGTCCCGCCCGTGGCCGGACTTCGGCTCCGCGGCTCCCCGAAGGGTGGAGGGATCTTTTAAATTCATAGTGTTCAACTGTGCTATTTTTTAAAGTTCATGTTCATGTTGTACAAAAAAAGTGTTGTTGTACAAATAGTGTGTGTGTTTGTGTGTGCACAAAAATGTGTGTTCTTGCTGAACAAAAAGTGTTTTTTTATGGCAATAAGTGTTAGTGTTGTACAAATAGTTTTATTGTTGATGGACAAAAAGTTTTTTTTTATGACAATAAGTGTTAGTGTTGTACAAATGGTGTTATTGGTGATGGACAAAAAAGTGGTTTTTCTTATGTCAATAATGTTTGAACAAATAGAGTTTGTGATCTTGTTGAACAAGTGTTTTTTTTTATGTTTTTAATGTTGAACAAAATACATTTTTCATGTCGAATAAATGAATGAAATATTGTTTTTGTTGTTTTTGTTAACTTATTAGATAGATCTATGGGAAAATTATTAGTACTGCTTATTCTCTGGACAAGTATGAATTACAGTTAGTTGTAGTCCGACTGTTGTCAACAGCAGCAGCAGTAGCATATATCAATTTAAAACACCCTTCAGATTGCTTCTGTATGATCCATCAATGTCGGGGAAAACGACACTTTTAACTAAAATAATTCAAAATTGTAATAAAATGTTTTTGGAAAAACCAAAGAAAATTTATTATTGCTATAGTATTTGGCAGGAGTCCTATGATCAAATAAAAACCAGCGCTACGTCCTTAATAATAAAATACATACGAAGACTTGATGTTTTCTATAGAATAATACAAAATTTGTAGTTGATTATTGAAGATTTAGTTGCATTAATTCAGAAATTCTCAAAGGAAATGCTGGTACTGTTCACCGTTCGCTCTCATCATGAACAGATTTCCATAACCCTATTTCTACACAACCTCTTTCATCAGAGCAAATGTATGCGAACCCTTGCCTTGAATTGCACCATCTATATTATCTATCGAGTTGTTCGTGATTCTAGCTCGCTAATAACTCAATAAGCAAATATATCCAGGTGCTCCCAAATTTCTGCTGTTAGCGTACACTCAGGCGACAAATAAGCCCTACGGCTACATTTTGCTAGATCTTAATCAGAGCACCTCCGAGAATCTACGTGTAGTCACTGAAATTTTTGAAAACTAAATTATCGTATATCCTTCAGTGAACAGTAGAAAAAGCTTTTAGTTGCCATTATGACACTGAAGAAACTAAACGAACAACGGCATATATATTCCGTTTTAGGCACTTCAAAACCACCACTGCGGAAGGCCATACTCAAACATGGTGTTGACGATGATTTAATTAATCTAATATCTGAAATTTGTTTAAATTTAACTGAGGGCAATGTACACTTTCCAGAAGGTATTAGACAACAAACCAAGCAACATTGCTCCACTCTATTTACCCGGTCTCGCAAAAACAAGGGAAAAATACTAATAAGGAAACGTCTCTTCAATTTGCCGGAAGCTTTTTTATACCCTTGCTGCCAATCCTTCCAGGACTTTTAAACATTTTTCTCTAAAGAATGGTTGAGACATATACATTAACGCCATTTGAACTCCTCTCGCTTGTCGAACATTTTGAAGACAATCTAAGCAAATTCATTAATGATGAGAATATTGCTGATGACAAAAAACTGCTTTTACTTCAAGATGCATTGCGACGTGTGGACAAACATAGACCCTCTAAACAGGAAACATCTCCTCAAGATTCTGCAGCAGCAGCAGTGCAATCAAAGGAGAAGGAATTGAATTCTATAGTGACAACAATTGGAAAACTGCTGCCAGTGACATATTGAGAACAGAGTAAAAGAGTATTATCATATCTCGTGTTGGAAACTGTTGATGATCATCAAGTTCAAGTCGATAGCGCAGGGGAAAGAATTATAATTCTGGGAAAAAGTTATAATCTTGTTGATTTAATTTGTGATATGGTGACGAATCGTAAAGGACTTTTATCATTTGACAATAATCTATACGCTTTTCTAAATGCATCAAACTTTCCAAAAAGTTCTATTGGCAGTGAGCAAATTCTAAAGGAACTAAGAGAGTAGAGTCCTCTAACAATGCCAACACCGCCAACTTTTAAAATAGAAGAATATTCAATGTTCGAAAATACTAGCATCAGTAGCGGCATTGATTTTATAACACCAATGGCTTCGAGCCAAAAGTAACGACGGATCGTATTATCTTCCGGTATGCAAAGTGGGACTGGACATTAAACTACGTGTTTGCGTTCAAAATTGTTTAAGTTCTGAAACATGTCTATGAAAATATTGGTGAAGTGGGAAGTTTAAGTTCCCCCAAAACGCTTTCTAAAGTTGCCTCTGACAGCACATTAAAAAAGCAAAAGAGTATCTACAGAATGAACCGAGTTACACACTGCATCGGAATCGCAGAATTCGTGGCAAACAATATCGACAAAATAAAGGCTTTTTCCCTCTGCATATAATGCAAACTGATCTTTTAACTCTAGACGCGATTCAACGGCGTCACAATGCACCCTAAAAATATATTCTAGTGGCAATCAGTGTCTTTAGTCGCTATGCCTATGCCATCCCATTGCAATCAAAGAGATGTGTTGAAGTTGCTCAAGCCTTAGAAAGTATTCTTGAACAGGATTGCTATAGAAAATTTCAATTGGATCGCGGAATCGAATTTGTTAATCCCCATGTACAAAAGGTTCTATTGAAATGTAATATAACAGTTTATCATAGTCACAACCCCATAAAGGCTGCGTTGGCTGAACGATTGATAAGAACGATTCGTCAATTAATTTCAATATATTGTACATTGAAAAATACACCTGCTTTTATTCATGATTTAGATAAAATCATGCAGATATATAACCATCGACTCCATCGATCTCTGTACAACTCAAGCCCTCGGGAAGTTCATTGCAGTGAAAATACATTTGATGCTTTTCTAAAGCAATATTCCAGTGAAAAAGACAAGCATGTGAAGAAGAAATCCAATGTTGGTGATAATGTTCGAATTAATAGAACCACCAATATTTTTGAAAAGGGGAATTATTTATGGAGCACTGAGCTTTTTAAAGTGACCAAAATACTAGACACCGAACCCACGACACATCGGCTGCGAGACACCAAAGATGATGAGATCCTCGGCAGTATTTATGAATATGAAATACAAAAAGTTAGAAACACTAGTGAAGTTTATCAAATTGAAAAGATATTAAAGGGTCGTACTCCTAGGGGCAAGAGACAGGTGCTTGTTCGCTGGCTAGGATACAACTCTGATTTTGATTCTTGGGTTAGTGCTGAAGATATTAACAATGCCCAATGATTTCTATGTGACTTTCATGTCCAATGTTTCTGATCCTCTCTACAATGACATGAATAGAACAAGTGATTTTTGGACGAAACTCTCCCCCACCATCAAATTCGACGACAATGGAAAGTATGAAGTGGCTCTTGTCGACTATATTCTCAAAAATACCTATGACATCCTGAGAAAAGATCGTAAATATGAAATAAAAATTAGACCTTATGATTGGCCGCCACCACCCTCAGGTGATCAAGAACAAATTCAAAAGATCAATTGGATGGATTATCAATATTTTTAATTATCCTACGAGGAACTCACCTTTATGAATGATTTAAATCGATATACTAATAAAAGAATTCCTGCCCGTAAAAAAGAAATATTGTGTCTCAACTATTCCAAGGTATAAGGAAATATCTACAGTAGTTCACCCGTAACAGTCAAAGAGGTTATTTACGGGGAAAATCTTAAGGATTTTCATGGATTTTAGCTCAATATAATCGACGGCAAAAGTACTTCAAAACCTCATTTCATTTTTGCTGACTTCCTGCCCGTGTTCTCTGTTGACGTATGTTTATATTTTTACGCCTCATTTGTAGATACATTCCGGGTTGGTAATTCAAATGTTCCCCTCCTACGGGTTCTTACACGAAAAACCAATCAAGAACATATTCACCACTACAATATAAAGCATCTTCAGTATACTACCGTAAACACTTCCTATTTGGAACTCTGTCAGTTAACACTAAGAACTGAATTAGGTGATCTTCTAGCAATTTCAAAAGGTTTGGCTGTGATTACATGCCATTTTGGTCCCATCGTTCAAAAACAGGATGTCTAATAGAAAAGTGGTATTCATTTTTCCTGATATTGACTGCTATGTTAATACTCTTGACCCAAGACAACAGTTGGAAGTTGGTTTGCTAAGCTGTTTCGCTCTTCACTACCTCTGGCTAGAAAATATTTTGTACCGGCTGCGACAGATTTTGCATCCTCTACACTATACGATTGGGGCTCTGGCAAGGATTTTAAAAAAAAGTACTACGGAAAATCTTAGGTCCTGTGCGCGAACCCTTGGCGAGAGATTAAAACAAAATAGAAAAGGTTTAAAAAGGTCGAGAAACAATGCATTACTCATCAGTCTCTACTCAGGTCATAAACGAAAGACATCACCCCTGTCAAAGAAAAGAAGGACAATGCCGACACGGACTGTAAACAGTAGTAGAAGAAGAAGAAGCCTCAGGAAGAGAATTGTTAGATCGAAACTAGATTTCATTTCCTAAATGTCCTACCTACCGCATAAGGATTCTCAACCTTCAATCACCGCCTCATTGAATCTATTCAATGCTGAAAATGTTGATGTGAGTGTCAAGCATGGATACTATGAACAATATCATCCTCAACAACCCCTCTCCGATAATATCCACTTTTAAATTTATTCCAATGAAGACTACTTTATGGACATGTCTTCGACATTTATAAATTTACAAATGAAAGTCTGGAAATCCGATAATACATTGCCAATTCTCGCCGATGGAATATCCAATGAAAATTGTATATTACATAATTTATTTCGTCAAATCAGTGTCTACATCAATGGCACGCTGGTGAGCACAAGCAACAAGCAAGTCATACAAGAAATTGAGAGGCACCTCCAATGGATATGAATATATTACTAATATTGATAGTACAGATGCACTTAAAAATGCTACAACTAGTGAATTACATCTAGTTGGAAAAATATATCGGGAAATATTTAATATACCCCAATGGCTACCACCAAATATTTAGGTGGATATAAAACTAACGCTTGCACCATCCAATTCCATAATGAGAAAAGAACTTGCTGCCAATTCTGATGTAAGTCTCTTAGTCACCTCTGCAATACTTCATGTACGCAAACAACAAGTCATGAGTTCTGTTGCTTTGGTAGTGGAAAAACTGAAAGTCACTGGAAATAATATTAAACTACTTGTTCCTCATACAATCACCAATCAACGTCATATTGCCATGGGGTCAAGCACCTTCACCGACTCTTCCTTTATCAATGCCGAAATACCGTCAAAGCTCACTTTGGCATTTGTAAAAAGCTCTAGTGCAATAGGATCATGGACTGGATGTCCACATAAATTTGAAATGCTTAGGCTTTCATCTCTTGTGTGCGAAATAAACGGCATCCCACTCTACAATCTATCTTTTGATAAATCCTATAGAACATTGTATGAGTTGACCATGCAAACTCTAGATCATGATTCCCAACTATTTGAAAATGGTATAATCGAAGAAATGTTCGCTAAAACACATGGTATCATTGTATTGGATTTGTCTGGCACGCAGTATATGAGTATAGTACTTACGGGGAGTTTGCGTTTAGAGTGTACATTGGCCGAACTTGACTGAGAGTATTGCACTAATCTCACTAAATCAATATGAAACCTATTGGGAAAACACTCCCGAAGGTAGTGTTCTACTAGACTTAACGCCATGAACACCGGTCAAATAGTCAATGCATTCAATATGGATCCCTACATGTCCCATTACAGATCCTATTGTCTACCCTCGGATTTTCTTGGAAAAAATTAAAAGTGTCAACAATACCTTAATTATTGTTAATAGCAGTTCGTCGACTGTGCTGACGGGTCATTGGCTGTGCATCTTTCAAACAATGAAGACGATTGAATTTTTTGATCCTCTTGGTCTACCCTATACATTCTACACACCCCACATCAGCAACTATATTGAGAGCAGTGGGAAAACTATTATTCAAAATCGGAGGAGAGTGCAGGATCTGACGACTAAAAGCTGTGGCTTCCATGCACTTGTATATTTTGGGTTCCGATGTCGTGGCTATACTTACAAGCAGAGTCTCAACATTTATATAGACAATCCAAGTCTGAACGACTTTCTAGTGGAAAATATCCTCTCAGACCTGTATAATATAGATTTCAGTGCCCTAAGAGTAAAGTGCTTAAAAAATGTATGTGAATTTGTTTATTAATAAAATGTATATATACAACAATGTCTTTACATCTTCACTTTAGATTTCTTCTTCTTCTTCGATGTATAGGCAACTGTTGTGAACCACGAATGCCGGTAAATCATTTGGATTCACTGTATATTGATCTTGATTGACTGCAAAGTAAGGGTCACATTTTCTACAGTATAATGTAACTTCATTCTTGTCATATCTCTTTGTATAGTCAATGATACTATTTGCATTCATATTGTGAAATTCACGAGTTTCAATCTGTCTACTTGAAGCAATATCCCATACAGTGTTTTCAAATGGTGAATCACATTCGGTAACTGCCAAATAAAAATCACTTGGTTTGTAGTAGTAATAGGCAGTGTCGTCAGAACGATGACCTAGAAACCAAATTGTCTTGTTACCCCAACAGTTGAATCGTAGACCAGATTCTTCCTCCCAGAATAATTTAAATTCACGACGATACCAGTCTCGTAGAAATGAACTAAAATCACGTTTGGGATTCTTTCCAATCATACCGGGGTAAGTATTTTCCCACTGATCACATTTGTCATAGTGACAATTGGAGCACAGATGTCCTCTAGGGTGAGAGTCACAAATATCTTCTAGTCATGAATTATATCCTTTAATTTGTACAGCATAGCCTCTATGTAATTTACAAGACTTACATAATTCAAACTTTTCACTATAGTCATCAATAATTGTACCATTCTCACATTGTCTCCAACTGCCAAGAGTGTACATGCACAGTGGACACGTGTATAACATTTTTTTGGTTCCCAATGTCAACTCTCTCTCACGGCTAAAACGAAACTGGTCATCCTTGCTTGATAAATTCAAGGTGGAGAAATGGGAAAGGAGTAACTATGTGACGTCATCTTTTTTGAATGGTGGGGCAGCCATCTACATTGAATTTATGGCAATGTTTTCAAAAGTATATCCACGATATTACTCTGCTTTGTTCCAATTAATATATCAGTAAATTGAGAATAAGCATTTGATTCACATCGACAAAGCTTCATACAATAGTCCAATGGGGGAGAATCAGTCCCCATTATATTGTCAAGTGTTCCCTGTGAGAATATCCTGCATTGAAGTGATAACTCGAGAAAATCATAATCCAGAATAAAATGTTTTTCCATAAACACCAGATTCTGTATAATTATTTCTTTCTCAAATATATTCATTTTCAACCCTATTAATCTGACTGTTGAGTCTAGACTGACTATGATTAGTTAACCTAACATTCTAACAACAAAAATAAAGGGACCATTTTCGATTTTAAAACAATTTAATTGGATAATTAAAACAATAATAGTAGACATGTACAATTAGTGATACAGTTTATTGTCTTCGATATGTTTCACTAATGCACTTAAAGCACATTGAAGTCTATTCACATGCGCTATATAAACTTTTGCAGCGAAACATAATTGATTCTCCATTTTAAATTTGCTCAAGGATATCACATATCTTGCATATACTTCATCCCATTCCAGACAAAGCCGTGATCCTCTCGTGATTTCCACCGCGATGTTTGGTGCTCTTGTATTATTGTTACCAACTCCACTATCAACTTCTAATATGGTAAACATTCCGCTCATCATCAGCACAAATATATCCAAATGAGTGAAGTCAAACTGTTCTCGCTCTTTTTAATTCTATTCACAGACTAATAAAAGCTAAAGAAAAAATCCTTTCCTTATATTCTCTGCAATCCTCTCCCGCTAATATATCCGATTCCCTGATTGGCCTAGAAGGAGACACGTGATCCTGTTTCCCGTTATCGGATCAATAAATTTCCCCCACCGATTATGTAAATCAATTTCTCAGAAATTCTCTTGTCCTAGTCGGTTACGCAATCAATTTCTCGGAAATTCACTTGTCCTAGTCGGTTACGCAATCAATTTCTCAGAAATTCACTTGTCCTAGTCGGTTACGCAATCAATTTCTCGGAAATTCACTTTCCCTTCGAGTCCCAGATCAATACATCTCTTCCACCGTTAATGCGCATGTGCAAACTTCGCCCCGGAGACAATACACCTGGACGAACAACAACAAATCAATTGACCTTGACCCCCATTAGACTCGATCGATAACCCTTGAATAAATTATAGCCCGTCGGCGTAAGACTAAATTGTAGATGTCAGCACATGTGTTCTCCCTGCGCCTCCTGACCCCTTTCTACTGATTTATCAAAAGGAATATATACATACATTGATTTTATATCAAAACTAAACAATCTAGATTCTTCTGATATTTCTACACTTATAAGTTAATCTTTTAAGAATTCCGAGTTTTTTATATGTGAATCTTGGAGATATAATAAAGATTGAAGTGGCATTGCAACCAATTTCTCGATTTTTTCTGTTGGTGAATTGGTTGTTGAAACTCTAGGTCTTAAAGGGATACCTGTTTTATGTATTTTTGGCAAACATATACATATAAAAACATAACTCAGACCCAACTGAAATGTATGTTAAAAGATTAAGAAAAGATTTAGAAGACCTTAAATCAAATGGAAGTATCACACCCCAGATGTATTACAAGTACTTTCCGAGGGGATCAGTTAGCCCAAGAATATATGGTTTGCCAAAAATACACAAAACAGGTATCCCTTTAAGACCTATAGCTTCAACAACCAATTCACCAACGGTAAAAATCGAGAAATGGGTAGCAATGACACTTAAACCTTTATCATATCTCCAAGATTCGTATATAAAAAACTCGGAGAGTAGAAATATCACATGAATCTAGATTGTTTAGTTTTGATATAAAATCAATGTATACGTATATTCCTTTTGCTAAATCGTTTAGTATTTTATCCAAAAAACTTGAGGAACATAAAAATGAGATAAAACAATTATCTTCGGGAATTGAACTGGAAACTATATTAAATTTAGTTAAAATAACTAGCAGGTATACTAATTACTTCACGTTTAGAGATAATTTTTACCATCAAATTAGGGGATTGGCGATGGGAGGGTCTTTAAGTCCGTTGTTAGCAAATATTTATGTAGAGTATGTAGAAAATTTAGCCATAGAAACATATTTTTTAAAACCTAAATTTTGGGGCAGATATATGGATGATATTTTAGTTATTTGGAATTATGGGGAATCACAAATTGAAGGTTTTTTGGAACATTTAAATAATCTGGGAGGAGAATTAATTTTTACAATTGAAGAGGAAACAGAGAATAAGTTACCGTTTCTAGATATTTTAATCCATAGAAATAATAACAAACTAGCGTTTTCAATTTACCGTGAACTGACTAATAACAAACGTCACTTTCGCATCAAATCATCCGATCCAGGTAAAAAGGGGTGTGGTTATTTCTTCAGTTGCTAGGTTATTAAAATTAGCATCACCAGAATTTATAAGCAATTAACTAATTTTTATTAAGGATATTCTAGTAGGTAATGGCTATCCGGAAAATATTATTTCTCAAATAATTGAAAAAAGGAAAAAAAAGTTGATGGAACCAGAAATATTAGAAAAAGACGGGTCAAATCAAGAAACAAACTACATAACTTTGCCTTTTATCCCAATATTGTCACAAAAATTAAGAAGAGAATTAAAAAAACATAATATAAATACAGCATTTAAATCAGGACAAACTATAAGCTCTTTGTTGAATAAGGAGAAAGACAAGGTACCGAGAAATATGCAAAAGGGAGTATACAAAATTCCATGCTCTTGTGGTAAATTTTATGTTGGAAGCACAAAACAAATTTCAGAAAATAGGCTATAGCAACACAAGAATGCCATAGATTGTTCTCTAAAACAAAATAAAACACCGGAAACGTTTGAGTCAGTTGTTGCAGAACATGTTTATAATTTTCCTCATCACAGTATTTTATTTGATCAAACAAAAATAGTAGGTACGTCTGTAGGACTTTTACAAAGCTTCAGGGAAATTATAGAAATAAAAAAGATAATTTATGGGGGTATTAGTATCAGTAGGGATGAAGGCGAATTTAGGATCAGTTCAATTTATAATAGTTTAATTAAAAAGCAGGTAAGATTTTCAACCAGTACTGATTTTAATACTAGTTCTGAAACGAAAGATGACCTTGCAAACAAAGGTCAGAATGGGTTAAATGCTGGGAAAAGTAAACGAACTGCAGCTAAGCTTGCAAGCAAACGAATCCGTTCAATTTATAAATCAAACATTGGTTGCTGAACTTGTGTGATTTAATTAGGGGTTATGGGCCGAGGGTTAGCTGACCTTTATTGTTTTGGTTTAAGCATAAATACATTCTTCATTTTTTGATAGATTTCCATTTATATACTGTGAGGAGGTGTGTTTGAATCAATATAGACATTCGATTTTGTTTATACACCAGTGAATGGAAGTATTTATTTAATATGTGAGTTTTGTTTCCTTTTTTTTATGTAAGTTAAGGTTTTTAAAATGAACATTTTTGTTTCATTTTTTTCTTTTCTCTGAAGTCTATACGATCATCCCTTTCATACGAACAATATACGCCATAGGGCATAACTTACAACGCCTGCCCCCGGGCCCTGGGGGGTTGTGATTACACCTGAGTTTTTTTTATCTGACTTTTGAGCAATTTTAACTTATGGCTATCTAAAATATTTTATTGGATGCATTTGGGGAAAAAGGTGCGTAGCGGGAGGGCTAGTTGCCCTCCAATCTCTTTTTACTCTAAAAAACTGAACTAGAACTTTCCAATCAAATGAGCCATCTCTGAATTTTTTACGAGCATCCCTTCAATAAGAACCATATATTCCCCCAGGGCATAGCTTACTACACCTGCCCTAACGCCCTTGGGGGGGGGTTGTATTGACCCCTGACTTTTCTTTATATGGTCATTGAAGTATTTAAAAAAAAAGTAACTCACAGTTCTTAGCGGATGGGTTTGAAGAAAAAGGGGCGTGGAGGGGGGGGCTAGGTGCCCTCCAACCTCTTTTGACTCTTAAAATGTGAACTAGAACTTTCAACTTCCAATCAAATGATCCCTCTTTGTAGTTTATACGAACGTCCCTTCCATAAGAACCATTTATGCCCCAGGGCATAACTTGCAACGCCTGCTCCCAGGCCCTGGGGGGTTGTTTCGACACCGGAATTTTTTTATACGATCTTTGAACTATTTTTAACAAAAAAGCTATCTTAAAATTTTTATTTGATGTATTTGGGAAAAAAGAGTTTGGGGGGGGGCTGGTTACCCTCCAATATATTTTGACATTTAAAAAGTGAACTAGAACTTTCAATTTCCAATCAAATGAGCCCTCTCTGAAGTTTATACGAGCATTCCTTCCATAAGAACCATATATTCCCCCAGGGCATAACTTATAAGCCTTGCCCCTGAAGACTGTGGTGGGAGTGTCCTGCTCAAACTTATAATTTCCAGAACTTTCAACTACGTTGAAGAAAATGATTATATCAAAATTTTGATTGGATGTGTTTGTGGAAATGGTGGGCGTGGAAGGGGTGTCAGTTACCTTAGAATCACTTTTGACTATCAAAAAGGGAACTAGCCTTTTTAAATTTCCAATTGAATGAGCCATTTCTGAAGTTTCTACGACAACGTTGTCTGTACAAAACTTTTTATGCCCCCAGGGCATAACTTAAAACCCTTGCCCTGAGGGCTGTGGGGGAGTTATCATCCTCAAAGACCTAATTTCCAGATTTTTAAAGCTACATTTAATAAAATGTCTATCTGAAAAATTTTATTGGATGTTTTTGGGGAAAAGGTGGGCCCGAGAGGGGGGTTAGTTACCTTCCAATCACTTTCGACTATTAAAAAGGGCACTACCCCTTTGAATTTGAAATTGAATGAGGCTTTTTTGAAGTTTCTACGACAGCGCCTTCTATAAAAACCTTATATGCCCCAGGGTATAACTTAAAACCCTTGCCCTGAGGTATTGTGGGGTAGTGTCCTCCTCAAAAACATATTTTCTATCTGGAAATCAACTATACTGAACAAAATGGTTATCTCAAAATTTTGATTGGATATGTTTGGGAGAATGATTGGCGTGGGGTGGCTAGTTGCCCTCCAATCACTTTTGACTATTAAAAAGGGCACTAGAACTCTCGATTTCCAATCGAATGAACCCCTTGTGAAGTTTTTACGACGACCCCTTCCATATGAAGTGCCTGTGGGAAAAAAAAATAAATAAATAAATAATAATAAAACATTGGAGCCGTATGGCGTTTACTATAGGCAACGCTATAGCGTTGCCTCTGATGTTGGAGACAGTATTCTCAAATGATGATTCACTCTGTAACAGCCAAATAAAAATCAGTGGACTTGTAATCATAATAACCATTGTCCTTTAACAACGATGACTTGGGAACCAGATTCTCTTTTTATTACAACAATTGAAGCGTATTTTAGGTTTTTTCTCCTAAAACAATTTAAAAGCACAACGATACCTATCTCGTAGAAATAAACTAAAATCTCGTTTAGGGTTTTTTCCAATTATACCAGGATAGCTTTATTCCAACTGATCACACTAGCTTTATTCCTAACCTCTTCAATACAGGAATTACATTCTTTAATTTTTAATGTTTGTCCTTTGTGTAGTCTAAATGGCTTGCATAATCCACCGTTTTTATTATAGTCGTCAACAATAGTGCAGTTTTCACAGAATAACGAGCTGCCTAATGTATACAAACATAATGGGCATGTTTAGCATATTTTTTACTGTTGACTCTCACACCTCTAACTACAAACTAACTTGCGCTTAATAAAATATTACCTGACTACTAATACTCGCTTAAGCTCATCACCTATTGGCTCAATAGAGAAAAGAAAGGAGTATTTGAAACTCTGGGTGATCTTTAAAAACAAATTTACAATATCGTTTTGTTTTGTCACTATTAACACATCAGAAAATTGACTATATGCCTTGGGGTCACGACATATGAGTCTCATGCAATATTCCAAAGCTGGAGGCTCATTCTTCATTATATCTTCAATCGTTCTTTGACAGAAGATTCTCTTCTGCACAGACAATCTTTCAAATTCATGGCTTACATTTTACAAATTTTCCAAAGTAGCAATATTTCCTATAATTTTCTATCTGTTTGCTTTATTTATTTTTCACTATTGACTGTCACACTGCTTGTTTCCAACTAATCAATATCCAAAATAATCTTTTACTTTGAGTACCCGTTAAAAGGTAATCGACTATTGGTTCCAAAGAGAGAGAGTAAATAAAGTTATAAATAATTAAAATACCAAACAAGAGAAATACATTTTTTATTTAAAAGTATTTTTGTTTCAAAATTACAATACTAATAATATAAAATATCGCTCTTTTTTCACATACTGATTTAACTCATTATCCTCAATATATTTTACAATTGCATTAAATCAACTTTTAGGCTTTGTATGTGTGCTTTAATAATTTTTGCTGCAAAACAAAACAGTTCCTCCAACTTTAATTCGCTCCATTATATCTCATTTTTTACAAACATCTCATCCCATTCAAGGTATAGCTGACATCCCCTTGACATTTTTACTGCTACTTTTGTTGTTCTTTTCTTTGTATCATTGCTGCTTCTCGCAACTTCACTACCGACTTTCAACAGTGTAAACAAACCGCAGATTTGTATTAGTGAAGTATGTTTTGTCAAATAGAACTTGAAGTAAATGATGTATTCACATTGTTATCTTTCTGAACTCACCTTTCTTACTCTTATAAAATACATTTAAAATTTCGTCTTACATCTACCCAGTGATGAAAATTGGAATAACAACCATTGAGCAGTAAGTAAAAAGCACCTAGACGAGAAAACTATTGGTGTGCTTGATTTATAATGATCCTAAGCAGTGGCGCCATAGTATCTGTATATTGTTATATTTTTATATATTATGGTCATAGGAAGTGGCATGCTTGTATCTGTGTCGACATGGATCGATAGCTTGTATCAACTTGGGAATTGGATGACCACTTGTATCAACATAGGCATGGTGATACCACTTGCACCAAAGTAGGCACGAGGATGACCGCTTGTAAGCCTGGTATGGCTTGCTCTGTCACCGTAGTTATGATGTGACTACTTGTATCTGTTTAGACATGGATCGACTGATTGTATCAACGTAGTCATTGGATAACTGCTTGTATCAACATAGGTATGATGTTACCACTTGTACCAAAGTAGGAATGAGAATGACTGATTGTGTAAATGTAATCCTAGTATGGCCAGTTGTGTCAACGTAGGCATGATGTAACCGCTTGTATCTGTGTATACATGGAGAGACCGATTGTATCAACTTAGGCATGAGATGACCGTTTGTATCAATGTAGACATGGTGTTACCGCTTGTATCTGTGTAGACATGGATCGACTGGCTATTTAAACGTGGGCATGGGATAACCACTTGTATTCATGTAGGCATGGTATGACTGCTGGTATGAATGTATTGATGACCACTCCGACGTATTTATCTAGAGCGTGTGGTGTAAAGAACTCTTTTTTGGATAAAACCCTGTTTTACATTGTGAGGAATTTTCCAGTGGACACTTATTTGAAGACTTTTTATAATCGGCTTAACTATGGTTTGGTTATTTTGACCACTGTGATTTTCCCTGGGGACAATTATTTTACCTCAGTGTTGCCGATTGGAGGTTGCCAATAGAAGATTTTATTAGGCAAATCTTATAAGCAATTTTCAACCTTTTCTTAAAGTGAGTCGATAGTACTGCGTTGTTTTCGGGTTGTCGACGGAAATGGAGGACAAATTATTCTTGAATGCTGTGTTGAACTTCGTGAGCCGTAGTATGGAAAGAGGAGAAAAACTGGAGGGAATAGTTGATACAGGCGTCGGCTTTTTCACACCAGAAGAAATTCTGAAAGCAAAAGAATCGCTCCATCAACTAATCAGTTTACAACACGCTGTAAAACTCACGCAAAGGATGAAGAGAATTTTACCGCCATTTGCAGATGGATTCACCAAGCTCACGCCAAGAAGACCGAATTGCCGACCTTTGCTATTGGTTCTCCCTGCTCAGTCTAAGCTACTAGTGAAGCTACTGTAGCGACTGTTGCTACTAAGGTGAATGAATTGTCTCGAGTTATCAAGAACCATTTTTCTATTAATCCCATCAAACCCACCGAATGTCCAAGCACTTCAAAACAGCCTGATAAGCCCTCCTATGCAATCGTCCTGAAAAATCTGCCCGAGTCAATTGATACCCCGAGTGCTAGGAAGAGATTCGTAGATTCGGTATGTGCGGATACTAGTGACATATCTGAATTACGGAAAGCCAAATCGGACTGGAAACTAGTGGTTCGTTCAAAAAACACAGCTGAAACCATTGTTGAGTCAATCAAGACCAACCAGCCACTGATTTTTGCTGCCATAAAAAGCTCTAGTTATATTGGTGTAGTGAAACGAGTTCCCTCTGATGTATCAGCGGATGAGCTAACTGCACTGATACTCAGAGCTACGAAGTCTGAACAGCTTGGCAAGTTCCCGTACGTTCAAGGTATTTTTCAGCGGTCGATCAGATTAGGACAAATTTCTTAAGGACTCTGGATTCTTAAGGATTTGAGTAATTTCTTAATCTATTACGAAAAACTGCCCACAAAAGAATTC
The DNA here is from genome assembly GCF_049724085.1 of Artemia sp. Qi Xiang Cuo. NCBI lineage: Eukaryota > Metazoa > Arthropoda > Branchiopoda > Anostraca > Artemiidae > Artemia > Artemia sp. Qi Xiang Cuo. The sequence continues at coordinate 16,231,340 of NC_142796.1, forward strand.
CGTTTCTTACCCCGTCGTTGCTACTCGTGCCACAACCAAGGTCACCTAGCTGCCGAGTGCACTAGATGTGGCGCGTCTCTCCAGATGTGGCGCGTCTGACCACGTCTCTAAATAGAACAATACAGAAAAGTGTACTCGTCCTATGGTTTGTGTTTCCTGCAAGAAAGCGGTTCATACCTGCTATAGCGTGAAGTGTCCAGAAAACCAGCAAAAGGCAACTCATTAACATGATGATTAACGAAATCTCTAACATTTCACTACTTTCTTGGAATTTAAACGGAAATTTTTTCGAGCGGTCTCTTGTGGTTCACCAGTTTGTGAATAAGTATAATGTGATATGCCTGCAAGAACATTTCATCACAGAAGCTGGCATAAACCTACTAAATCTCTGGCCGTCCTACTCTATGTTCTCCGTGCCTGCAAAACCTTCATCTCTGTGGGGCCGTCCGTCTGGTGGTATTGCCACGTTAGTTAGCAATCGTCTCGCGTGCGAAGTATACGATAACAGTGACAATTTTCTTGCAACTAGACTTGATAACCTGCTATTTATAAATGTGTACCGTCCAACTGATTACCGTGACGACAAATCTGATAGTACTTTTGCTATAAGTACTGCCAAACTAGCCCGTTGCCTTAAGAAAGCCGAGCACGAGTCCCTTGAGTGCATAATAGTGGGTGACTTTAACTGTAATTTAGATGTTGATATTAGTGCCCAAAACAGTCGTTGTTACCTTCTAATAGGTATACTTGAGAACCGCTTTACTATTTACCGGAAAAACCAGGACTTTTCGTATATCTACCAATCTGGTTCTAAGTTCAATCTAGACCATATTGTTAGCTCTAGTTCTTTGCCAGTACGTGAGGTTCTTGTCCTTCCGAATAATTTCACTTTGGATCATTTCCCATTTCAATGTGTCATCAATAGGCCTACCTCGTTTTCCGCTGCAAATAATTCGTCGGCACTCACTCAGAGGTGGCATGAGGTTCCGGTTTGGCGTAAAATTGATAAAGACAAGTTTTAAGATTCTTATGATCTTTTTCTGTCAAAAATTTGCGTACCGTTTGACCTAGTTTTGAAATTCTCTCATCGTGATAAAAGAGATGCGCGCCTACGTCTTAATATTTATTGCGCCGAAGTGACCCATGCTCTTCTGTTTGCCGAATCTCAGGGATTGCCCAAGTCTCGTGCCAGACAAGGAACTCTAGAAAAGGGATGGTCTTCTACCCCTTTGTTACAATTAGCATGCGACCGAGCTACCTTCTGGTACGGGATATGGAAAGAATGTGGTAGACCACGCTCAGGAGTAGTTAAAGAAATTAGAGTTGCATCTAAGCGTAGGTTTGGGAAGGATCTTGCTTGTCACCGCGTGCAGTTGAAATCCGAGCTTTCTGAAAAAGTAATTAAAAATCCTAATATGTTATTGAAAGTGTTTGATAAGAAGGAGTCAGCGGGTCCCGAGTCAGATATGTCATCTTTAACATGGATAAACTATTACCTTGATGAGTTTTCAGCCACAAAACAGGATCTTAACATTTCTGTTCAAGAAAAGCTTTCATCCCTACTCTCATCAATTCCAGATACAGATTTCCTAGTTACCCAATCTCAGGTGGCGTCCGCGATCTAACGGTTGAAAAAGAAGAAGTCGGCTGGAATTGACCGTGTATCCACCCTTCACCTTAGTCAGTGTAGCCCGACTTTCATGGGACACCTAACTCTTCTTTTTCAAACGATCTTCACCACTGGACTTGTACCATCGGCATTCGGTGCTGGGTCGCTTAGGCCAGTCCCAAAGAAAGGAAAAAGTACTTCAGAATGCGCTTCGTTCAGACCGATCACAGTGGCACCAACGCTTTGCAAAGTCTTCGAACTTCTGGTCATTGATGAAATCCAGGAAAAATGCTGGACTCCCCCTTCCCAGTTTGGGTTCCAAAAGGGTCTTGGTTGCTGGCCACGCCATTTCTGCTTTGGCTTCAGTCTTGATTGACGCTGATGAATCAAAGGAGTCCATTTTTATAGGTCTACATGACGTCCACCGTGCCTACGACTTCATTCTCCATGACCAACTCATTCTTGATATGGGAAAGAGAGGTGTACAGAAGGACATCCTACTACCCATTAAAGACATGTACGACCACCTACAGGCTGAACTCCTACTTCCTGGCTATAGTCGAACCCTGATTGAATATACACCAGACGTGATGCTATCCTACCGAGGGAATCCTGTTGTCCCAGTAAAAAAGGGTGCTCCACAAGGATCAGTCACATCTCCTTGTGCCTTTAATAATTGTATTATTAAACCACAGTCTACTATCGAGACAACATGCATAGTTCTTGGCATACACGTTACAATGATAGCTTACGCTGATGACATTCTAAACCCCAGCCACACAGTCGCAGGTACAGAGACCACCTTCTCCACACTACAATCAAATTACAGTCGCATTGGCCTTGAATTTAACCCGCAGAAGTCGGATATTCTTCTGTTCAGCTGGCGCCAAGAAGAGGTCTCGTCTGTGAGAACTGTCTGTAGCCCCTGTCCCGAAAATTATTTACCTTGGTTTACCAATTGGAAAGGATCTAAAAACTACCCGCTCCCTTCTTATTGATCATCTCCGTAAACGCCTGGCTTTTGCTTACAGTAGAGTAGTTTCATCTAAAATCTGTTTCAACCGTTTAATTCTGGCTCGAATTTATAACGCAGTATCCCTGCCCCATTTCCTGTACCTAAACCCATTTTGGAGAATTTTTCCTGCCCCAGAGAAAAGAAAGCTCAGATCCGCGTTTTTTAAGTATGCGAAGTTCTTGTTGCGGCTCCCGCCTTGGACAAGAAATTCACATCTTGTTAAAAAAAAATTTAATTTCGTACCCGACGGCAGCTATAATTGAACAAATTAAGCGGTACAACGAGAAAGCTTCTTCCCACCCTTGGTACCATTTGCTAAGGCAGTGAATCGCTGTCCATTTAATTTTGTTTGCCCGTCTCGTCATATTTAGTATCTTGTTATATTTAGTTTTTTTACCGTCTTTTGTCTGTATTTTTTTTTTTTTTAATTCACTGATGATTATTTTGATTATTTGGGTTTAATTTTTTACCAATTGCGTCTTGATACAATGATGCTCATATTGCTTATGTTTGTTCAGTTCTTGGGAGTTTAAAATGTTTAAAAAGTAAAATTTCTTACGTACATGCAGTGCAGTGTATAATTGAGGTTTTGTTTCTCGTGTTTGTAATTTGTTCGATGTGTTTTTTTTTTGTTTTTTTTACCGATACTCCGTCTTTTGTACCTTTTTTTGACAGGTAATAAATAAATAATAATAATAATACCCTGAGATGGGTGCCATTGAACGTATTGAGGCCCCTGGGGTAGATGCCATGGTTGTTTGAGAGTCCCTGGATAGGGCACCATCGTAGTTATTATGGCCCTAGGCAGGATGCCATCGGACTTATTATGAAGTTACTACTTATAAATCCAAATAATCATATATATCAGTATTTAGTCATTTGAGGGATGTTTTTCTACATTGAGAAGGTTTGAATAAAGTGATCAAAGAAGTACTCTATGGACTTACCCTCCTACATGTTCACCGTGATATCATGGTAAGTGTATAAAGTGTCATTGCAAGACTAGCTAATAGTGGAAATAGGAGGCAAGCAATACTGATAGTGTTTCTGTAAATTGAGCTTTATAGATAGTTTTTCATGACTGACTGCTGTTTGATGGTTACTAGCAGAGGAATATCATTTTATAAGTGTCAGAAAGTTACTCTAGACTTAATTTTGAATTGGAAGTTTTCCCAATGACATTCTGATTCTACAGGAAATATATACAAAACCTCGAGATCCAAAAAAAATCCAAAAAAATATGAACTGCCATCGACGGATACTAGCGAACAACTCTAGTATCCGAGTTGTTTTCTAGTATCCGTCGATGGCAGTTCATATTTTTTTGGATTTTGTGCAAATCGCGGATATTGGCGAATAGCTCACTTTTATGGATTCTAATTATTTTGTTTTAATTCTTTTAATTTTTGTCTTTTATTGAATTTTATTAATATTATAAGTTTTGGGTTTTTTGGTTCTTTTCACATTGACTTTTCGCGTTTGTTTTTTGTTGTTGTTTTTTTCTTTGACACTATCCTTGGATACGCTGTTTTGTTTCGCGCTGGAGAAGAGAGGCGGTTGTCCTCTTAAAATATTAGCTTTGTTTTTTCAGTATTTTAATTTGGCCTATAAAAACCCCATTTTTGCTCGTTTTTCTTTCTTTATGTGAACAGTGCATTCACTGCATTAAAGGGAATACACTTGGCAAGACTCCATGACACATCTCTCTGGACTCCAATGACGTCATACAACTTACCCCGTTTCAAACGGACAAGTCTAATATGCTTGACGCAATTTTGCGTAACCCTACCGCAGGAACCCATGGGGGATTCCTCGCTTGTAACGTAACGACAGCTTACACCTAACTTAATGGCGGTACACACTGATTGCGTATCCATCACTGCCATATAATACCATTTTGACATTTTTTCACCCAAAAGCCTTTAATTTTCGGCGTTTCATTTTTCGCTCAAAATACCATTCATTTTTTTTCCATTCCATTCCATTGGTACTGCGCCCCAAGTAAGTCGTTCATGAAGCCTTTGTCAATATTTTGTATCTTGAACCATGTTCTAAAAATAAACTATTACATGACAGCTGAGATCCCCCATTTGTTGGCACTCATTAGAACCACGTGTTTACATCGAAATTTGGCACGCACTTGGAAAAATATCTATTTCCAGAAGACATTTGCTTTCAAGATATTAATAAAGGGGAAATGCGTGTCTTACTCGTCCCAAACAATAAATCTTAAAAACACACAATGAAAACAAATTGACAAGCAATAAAACATAGAAAAAAAACACGACAAAAACTAAAAGATGAAAATGTCATATTATACCCAAAAAAGAACCAACTATTATAAAAAACTGGGGGGGGGGCTTCTAGTCTACAACCCCGCAGGGTAGGGGAGGGGGAGAAATATTAAATGCAATTTAATACATATTAAGAACTGCTACATGTTAGATTTTTATCTCTTCCATGGGAAAAATCTTGAATGTCCACACCTTAACTTTTAAGCTATAGTTCAAGCCACAATGACATTACATGACACATACACCCCATCCCAGTCCAACCCCCCCCTTCCCCAGCGGTTTTTCTTAGCCCAGGATACATTTTTAACAAAATATCAAAACACGCAAAGGAGGGGGAATTCTATTTCGAGAAGTTCTTGTTACCACTCACCCCGGGCGCTGTGGGGGAGTTTAATCTGTGCCTACTCCTTCGGGGGGGGGGCGGAATATGGGGTTCGGCGAGGTGATAAAAGAGGATAAAAACGATCTTGCTCGTGATAATTTAAAGCTAGTAATAATAGAGAAATTTTCGTTGAGTTTCTATGGCAACTCTCTAACGTCAGAGCACCTCTGTTTCTAGCGCTCAGCGAGCAAGATTCGTGCCCTGGCCAAATTCCAATCAATGATGCATTGTTTTTCTGGAAGACCCCTGGATTTCCCATGATCAGGTCTAATATGAATGACTCAAGCGTATCTCACAAACTAGACTAAAAGGACCTTATTGACCTCCAGCATGCCACATACACATGCGTATTGTGTATTAACGGCGATATATATCTTAAGCAAACATAATCAATGGGAGAGCTTGAAAAATCTTCAAGCAAGAAGGTCAGATTTCCAAAGCAACAAAAAGTATACTTATGGTCCAGAGCGGAATGGTGCTACAACGCTGTTTTCACACTAGCTCTCCACATGACCCCCCCCCTTGAAAACAGAGAACCCCCCCTCCATTCTTTGCTAGTGTTTGATACTATAAGTATTTTATCTCACAATGTTACACTATTACTCCCCGCTGTGACATATCCCTGTCATTGCCCCATCTCCCCAAAAACACTTTTCAGACATTTCTCATTAAAAAAAATTTTCAAGTCAATCATTTGGGTTTTTCGCAACCAATTGGTACCACAGCCACGACTCGAAAGGTTAATTTCCTTTCATTGGTTTCGCGCTAACCGAGAGGACTAACAACCCATTCCTAGTATTTTGTCAGTTTTCCTTGACAATAACAAATTTTCTGTCAAAGGTTAAAATTTCATAGAAGTTAACTGCGTAATGTATTTTTTTTTATATATTTCTTAAGCAATCAACCATTTTTTTTCATTTGACCTATTTAAATAAAATCATTCTTCTAATATTTTTTATTCATTAGTCAAATCAATATTCACAACACTCATTAAATATATTATATCAGGTTCTATTATTTCAATATCATCCTCGCTATCTTCAACTATCACTACAATCCTCAGAGGGGGCATGTCCTCAACCAAACGCTCATCATCTTCAACGCAGAGCTGTCCTGAAGGCTCCCTTCTCACCAAATCCTTATCAATGTAGGACAGTCCATTCTCTGTATGGTAAACTTCTATCATATCATCTTTAGCAGTAAGATCTTCACTAGTACTAAAAAGAAGGAATTTTTCCTTGGACTCAGAACTCCACGCATCTCATGCATTCTTCCCTTCGTCAACATAAACCGGAATCTCCCATAAAAGAAATAAACAAACGATAAACAGGATTAGCAAATATTTTTTTCCGTATATTCTTAGAAAAACACCCCCCCCCCCCTATTACTTTCTATCCTAACTATTCCTATAATTTTCTTACAAAACTAGCGTTTACGGTAAAAAAAGGTATATTAGTTCAATTAGTAAGGTAATAACTGATTTTAATTCCAAAGCTAGGTTTTTTCTAACCAAAGATTCACATTTGAACCTGAGGAATATATTTTTTTTTATTTTATTACCAAAACTAGCGTTTACGGTCAAAAAAGCTTTATTAGTTCAATTTGTATGGTAATAGCTTATTTTCGTTCCAAAGCTAGGCTTTTTTCTAACCAAAGATTCACATTTGAGCCAGAAAATGTATTTTCTAGAATTTCCTTGAAAAAATTGGAGTTCACAGCTAAAAGTCTTTATTAGTTCAGTCTTATGGAAATGGCGCAGTTTTGTTCCAAAGCTAGGCTTTTTCTAACCAAAAATTCACATTTGAACTAGAGAAATGTATTTTCTATAATTTTCTTACAAAAACTATAGTTTATGGTCAAAAAAGCTTTATTAGTTCAATTTTTATAGAAATGGCTTATTTTCGATCTAAACCTAGGTTTTTTTTCTAACCAAAGATTCAAATTTGATCCAGAGAAGTGTATTTTAAATAATTTTCTTACAAAAACTAGAGTTTACGGTCAAAAAAGCCTTATTACTTCAGTTTTACGGAAATTGCTTAATTTCCATCCAAACCTAGTCTTTTTTTAACCAAAGATTCACATTTGATCCAGAGAAATGTATTTTCTATAGTTTTCTTACAAAAACTAGAGTTTACGGTCAAAAAGCCTTATTAGTTCAATTTTTACGGAAATGGCTTATTTTCGTTCCAAAGCTAGACTTTTTTCTAACCAAAGATTCACATTTCACCCAGAGAAATGTATTTTCTATAATTTCATTACAAAAACTAGAGTTTACGGTCAAAAAAGTTTTGTTAGTTCAATTTTTACGGTAACGGTGCAGTTTCGTTCCAAAGCTAGGCTTTTCTAACCAAAGATTCAAATTTGATCCAGAGAAATGTATTTTCTATAATTTTCTTACAAAAACTAGAGTTTACGGTCAAAAAAGCCGTATTAGTTCAGTTTTTACGGACATGTCTTATTTTCGATCCAAAGCTAAGCTTTTTCTCACCAAATATTCACATTTGATCCAGAGAAATTGATTTTCTAGAATTTTCTTACAAAAACTAGAGTTTACGGTCATTAACCTTTATTAGTTCAATTTTTATGGAAAGGCGCAGTTTCGTTGCAAAGCTAGGCTTTTTTCTAACCAAATATTCACATTTGATCAAGAGATTTGTGTTTTCTATAACTTTCTTGCAAAAACTAGAGTTTACGGTCAAAAAAAGCCTTATTAGTTCAATTTGTACAGAAATGGCGCATTTTCGTTTCAAAGCTAGTCTTTTTTCAAACCAAAGATTCACATTTAATGCAGAGAAATTTATTTTCTATAATTTTCTTACAAAAACTAGAGTTTATGGTCAAAAAAAGCTTTATTAGTTCAATTTTTACGAAAATTGCTTATTTTCGATCCAAAGCTAGGCTTTTTCCTAACCAAAGATTCAAATTTGAACCAGAGAAATGTATTTTATATAATTTTCTTACAAAAACTAGAGTTTACGGTAAAAAAAAAGCTTTATTAGTTCAATTTTTACGGAAATGGCTTATTTTCGATCCAAACCTAGGCTTTTTTCTAACCAAAGATTCACATTTGATCCAGAGAAATGTACATTCTATAATTTTCTTACAAAAACTAGAGTTTACCGTCAAAAAGGCTTAATTAGTTTAATTTTTATTGAAATGGCTTATTTTCGTGCCAAAGCTAGGCTTTTTTCTAACCAAAGATTCAAATTTGAGCCAGAGAAATATATTTTCTATAATTTTCTTACAAAAACTCGAGTTTACGGTCAAAAAAGCTTTATTAGTTCAGTTTTACGGAAATCGCTTATTTTGATCCAAACCTAGGCTTTATTTTTAACCTAAGATTCACATTTGATCTAGAGAAATGTATTTTCTATATTTTTCTTACAAAAACTAGAGTTTACGGTCAAAAAGCTTGATTTGTTCAGTTTTACGGAAATGGCGCAGTTTTGTTCCAAAGCTAGGCGTTTTTTCTCACCAAAGATTCACATTTGAACCAGATAAATGTATTTTCTATATTTTTCAAACAAAAACTAGAGTTTACGGTCAAAAGAGCTTTATTAGTTCAATTTTTACGGGAATGGCTTATTTTCGACCCAAAGCTAGTTTTTTTTTTAACCAAAGATTTACATTTGAACTAGAGAAATGTATTTTCTATAATGTTCTTACAAAAACTAGAGTTTACGGTAAAAAAAACTTTATTAGTTCAATTTTATGGAAATGGCGCAGTTTTGTTCCAAAGCTAGGCTTTTTTTGTTCCAAAGCTAGGCGTTTTTTCTCACCAAAGATTCACATTTGAACCAGATAAATGTATTTTCTATATTTTTCTTACAAAAACTAGAGTTTACGGTCAAAAGAGCTTTATTAGTTCAGTTTTACGGAAATGGCTTATTTTCGATCCAAATCTAGTTTTTTTCTAACCAAAAATTCACATTTGAACTAGAGAAATGTATTTTCTATAATTTTCTTACAAAAACTAGAGTTTATGGTCAAAAAAGCTTTATTAGTTCAATTTTTATAGAAATGGCTTATTTTCGATCTAAACCTAGGTTTTTTTTCTAACCAAAGATTCAAATTTGATCCAGAGAAGTGTATTTTAAATAATTTTCTTACAAAAACTAGAGTTTACGGTCAAAAAAGCCTTATTACTTCAGTTTTACGGAAATTGCTTAATTTCCATCCAAACCTAGTCTTTTTTTAACCAAAGATTCACATTTGATCCAGAGAAATGTGTTTTCTATAGTTTTCTTACAAAAACTAGAGTTTACGATCAATAAACCTTTATTAGTTCGATTTTTACGGAAATGGTTTATTTTTCGACCCAAATCTGGACTTTTTTTAACCAAAGATTCACATTTGACCCAGAGAAATGTATTTTCTATAATTTTCTTACAAAAACTATAGTTTACGGTCAAAAAGTTTTGTTAGTTCAATTTTTACGGTAACGGTGCAGTTTCGTTCCAAAGCTAGGCTTTTCTAACCAAAGATTCAAATTTGATCCAGAGAAATGTATTTTCTATAATTTTCTTACAAAAACTAGAGTTTACGGTCAAAAAAGCCTTATTAGTTCAGTTTTTACGGACATGTCTTATTTTAGATCCAAAGCTAAGCTTTTTCTCACCAAATATTCACATTTGATCCAGAGAAATTGATTTTCTAGAATTTTCTTACAAAAACTAGAGTTTACGGTCATTAACCTTTATTAGTTCAATTTTTATGGAAAGGCGCAGTTTCGTTGCAAAGCTAGGCTTTTTCTAACCAAATATTCACATTTGATCAAGAGATTTGTGTTTTCTATAACTTTCAAATGGCGCAGTTTTGTTCCAAAGCTAGGCTTTTTTACTAAGCAGTTTTGTTCAAAGTATTTTTTCAAAGTTACATTTGAACCAGAGAAATGTATTTTCTATAATTTTCTTACAAAAACTAGAGTTCACGGTAAACAAAGCTTTATTAGTTCAATTTTTACGGATATTGCTTATTTTCAATCCAAACCTAGGCTTTTATCTGACCAAAGATTCACATTTGATCCAGAGAAATGTACATTCTATAATTCTCTTACAAAAACTAGAGTTTACGGTCAAAAAGGCTTAATTGGTTTAATTTTTACGGAAATGGCTTATTTTCGTTCCAAAGCTAGGCTTTTTTCTAACCAAAGATTCAAATTTGATCCAGAGAAATATATTTTCTATAATTTTCTTACAAAAACTAGAGTTTACGGTCAAAAAAATCTTTATTAGATCAGGTTTAGGGAAAGGGCGCACTTGAACCAGAGAAATATATTTTCAATAATTTTCTTACCAAAACTAGAGTTTACGGTCAAAAAAGCTCTATTAGTTCAATTTTTACGGTAATGGCTTATTTTCAATCCAAACCTAGGCTTTTTTCTAGCCAAAGATTCACATTTGATCCAGAGAAATATATTTTCTATATTTTTCTTACAAAAACAAGAGTTTACGGTCAAAAGAGCTTTATTAGTTCAATTTTACGGAAATGGATTATTTTCGATCCAAACCTAGACTTTTTTTAACCAAAGATTCACATTTGATCCAGAGAAATGTATTTTCTATAATTTTCTTACAAAAACTAGAATTTACGATCAAAAAAGCTTTATTAGTTCAGTTTTATGGAAATGGCGCAGTTTTGTTCCAAAGCTAGGCTTTTTTTCTAACCAAAGATTCACATTTGATACAGAGAAATGTATTTTCTATAACTTTCTTACAAAAACTAGAGTTTACAGTCAAAAAAGCTTTATTAGTTCAATTTTTACTGAAAAGGCGTGGTTTCGTTTCAAAGCTAGGCTTTTTTCTAACCAAAGATTCACATTTGATGCAGAGAAATTTATTATCTATAATTTTCTTACAAAAACTAGAGTTTACGTTCAAAAAAAGTTTTGTTAGTTCAATCTTTACGGAAATGGCTTATTTTCGATCCAAAGCTAGGCTTTTTTCTAACCAAAGATACACATTTGAACCAGAGAAATGTATTTCTATAATTTTATTACAAAAACTTGAGTTTAGAGTAAAAAAAAAAGCTTTATTAGTTCAATTTTTACGGAAATGGCTTATTTTCGAACCAAAGCTAGGCTTTTTTCTAACCAAAAATTATGATTTGAACCATAGAAATGTATTTCTATAATTTTATTACAAAAACTTGAGTTCACTGTAAAAAAAGCTTTATTAGTTCAATTTTTACGGAAATGGCTTATTTTCGATCCAAAGCTAGGCTGTTTTCTAACCAAAGGTTCACATTTGATCCAGAAAAAATTTACATTCTATAATTTTCTTACAAAAACTAGAGTTTACGTTTAAAAAGGCTTAATTAGTTTAATTTTTAAGGAAATGGCTTATTTTCGTTCCAAAGCTAGGCTTTTTTCTAACCAAAGATTCAAATTTGATCCAGGGAAATGTATTTTCTATAATTTTCTTTATAATTTGCAAAGCTAGGCTAGAGTTTACGTTCAAAAAGGCTTAATTAGTTTAATTTTTAAAGAAATGGCTTATTTTCGTTCCAAAGCTAGGCTTTTTTCTAACCAAAGATTCAAATTTGAAAAAAAAGCTTTATTAGTTCAATTTGTACGGAAATGGCTTATTTTCGATCCAAAGCTAGGCTGTTTTCTAACCAAAGGTTCACATTTGATCCAGAAAAAATTTACATTCTATAATTTTCTTACAAAAACTAGAGTTTACGTTTAAAAAGGCTTAATTAGTTTAATTTTTAAGGAAATGGCTTATTTTCGTTCCAAAGCTAGGCTTTTTTCTAACCAAAGATTCAAATTTGATCCAGGGAAATGTATTTTCTATAATTTTCTTTATAATTTGCTAAGCTAGGCTAGAGTTTACGTTCAAAAAGGCTTAATTAGTTTAATTTTTAAAGAAATGGCTTATTTTCGTTCCAAAGGTGGGCTTTTTTCTAACCAAAGATTCACATTTTAGCCAGAGAAATATATTTTCTATAATTTTCTTACAAAAACTAGAGTTTACAGTCAAAAAGGCTTTATTAGTTCTTTTTTACGGAAATGGCGCATTTTTGTTCCAAAGCTAGGCTTTTTTCTAACCAAAGATTCACATTTGAACCAGAAAATTGTATTTTCTATAATTTTCTTACCAAAACTAGAGTTTACGGTCAAAAAAGGTTTATTAGTTCAATTTTTACGGAAATGGCTTATTTTTATCCAAACCTAGCTTTTTTTCTAGCCAAAGATTCACATTTGATCCAGTGAAATGTATTTTCTATATTTTTCTTACAAAAACTAGAGTTTACGGTCAAAAGAGCTTTATTAGTTCAGTTTTACGGAAATGGCTTATTTTCTATCCAAACCTAGACTTTTTTTAAACCAAAGATTCACATTTGATCTAGAGAAATGTATTTTCTATAATTTTCTTACAAAAACTAGAGTTTACGGTCAAAAAAGCTTTATTAGTTCAGTTTTATGGAAATGGCGCAGTTTTGTTCCAAAGCTAGGCTTTTTTTCTAACCAAAAATTCACATTTGAACTAGAGAAATGTATTTTCTATAATTTTCTTACAAAAACTATAGTTTATGGTCAAAAAAGCTTTATTAGTTCAATTTTAATGGAAATGTTTATTTTCTATCATAACCTAGGCTTTTTTCTAACCAAAGATCCAAATTTGATCCAGAGAATTGTATTTTCTATAATTTTCTTACAAAAACTAGAGTTTACGGTCAAAAAAGCCTTATTACTTCAGTTTTACGGAAATTGCTTATTTTCGATCCAAAGTTAGACTTTTTCTAACTAAAGATTTACTTTTGAACCAAAGTAAAATATTTTCAATATAGATAAAGCTGAAATTTGAGTTTACAGTCAAAAAGGGTATATTAGTCCAATTTTTTACATGATTGGTTTATCTTTATTAAAGAGCAAGGTTTTTTCTATAAGATGATTTATAATTGAACTTACAAAATGTTTTTGTATAATTTTATTACAAAAACTAGAGTTTATGCAAAAAAAAAGCCGTATTAGTTCAGTTTTTACGGAAATGGCTCATTTTCGATCCAAAGCTAGGTTTTTTCTAACCAAAGATTCACATTTGATCCATATAAATGTATTTTTTATAATTTTCTTACAGAAACTGGAGTTTACAGTCAAAAAACCTTTATTAGTTCAATTATTACGGAAATGGTGCAGTTTCGTTGCAAAGCTAGGCTTTTTTCTAACCAAAGAATCACATTTGATCCAGAGAAATATATTTTCTATAACTTTCCTACAAAAACTAGAGTTTACGGTCAAAAAAAGCTTTATTACTTCAATTTTTACTGAAATGGCGCTGTTTCGTTTCAAAGCTAGGCTTTTTTTCTGATAAAAGATTCACATTTGAACCAGAGAAATGTATTTTCTATAATTTTCTTACAAAAACTGGATTTTAAGATAAAAAAAGCTATATTACTTCCATTTTTATATAAATTAATCAGTTTCAATCCAAACCAGGGCTTTTTTCTGATCAAACATTCATAGTCGAACCTGAGAAATGTATTTTCTATAATTTTCTTACCAAAACTAGAGTTTACAGTCAAAAATGCTTTATTAGTTCAATTTTTACGGAAATGGCTCATTTTCGATCCAAACCTAGGCTTTTTTCTAGCCAAAGATTCACATTTGATCCAGAGAAATGTATTTTCTATATTTGTCTTATAAAAACTAGAGTTTACGGTCAAAAGAGCTTTATTAGTTCACTTTTACGGAAATGGCTTCTTTTCGATCCAAACCTAGGCTTTTTGTTACCAAAAATTCCCATTTGATCCAGAGAAAAGTATTTTCTATAATTTTCTTACAGAAACTAGAGTTTACGGTCAAAAAAAGATTTATTAGTTCAATTCTTACGGAAATGGTTTATTTTCGATCCAAAGCTAGGTTTTTTCTGACCAAAGATTCACATTTGAACCTGGGAAATATTCTTTCTATAATTTTCTTACCAAAACTAGCGTTTGAGATCAAAAAAGCTATATTAGTTCAATTATTATGGAAATGTGAAATAACAACTACCATGAGTCTTACGAGAAAATAAAGAAGATTATTAATAAATAAAGAAGATTGATCCAAGCATAAAATTTATACAAGGACTTGACGTGTTTACTAGTATTGCGCTAAACTCGTGATTGATTAGTGATACTTTATCTTGTCATGATATTTCATGACAATTTATTTTACAATATATATATTTAATAGAACTTACATCGAATTGAACATTCATCTGACGATTCATTATATCTTGCTTATGTTTTTCTATCTCAATGCAAACTAAAGTAAAAAAGCATAAACACTTTTCTTAAAATAAAAGTTCAAAATAGGGATAAAATCCTTTTTAATAGACAGTGTATGGAAGTTAAGTTTTACTACTGATGACGCTCACTGTATGAGTGACCGAAATATCTGGTATTTTTTGTAAATTTTCCATACACTGTCTATTAAAAAGGATTTTATCCCTAATTTGAACTTTTATTTTATCGTCATGGAAAGGCAGTGTGGTCTCCGAAATTATCAACACTTTTCTCATTATATATACAATTTATATAATATATGTTATATTATATTATATTATATAATATACAATATTATATATACAGATAATAGCACCTGTTTTGTATATATAATAAGAAAAGTGTTGATAAATTCGGAGACCACACTGCCTTTCCATGACGATAAAACAAAAGTTCAAAATAGGGATAAAATCCTTTTTAATAGACAGTGTATGGAATTTAGGTTTTACTACTGATGACGGTTACTGTATATGTGACTGAAATATCTGGTATTTTTTGGGAATTTTCCATACACTGTCTATTAAAAAGGATTTTATCTCTATTTTGAACTTTTATTTTATCGTCATGGAAAGGCAGTTTGGTCTCCGAAATTATCCACACTTTTCTTATTATATATACAAAACAGGTACTATTATCTGGCAATACTCAAACATGTTCATGATACACGAGAAGACAATAATACCCACACAGCCCCCCCCCCCAAAGATCACACGCCAAACAAGTTTACCTGAGGAGCACTAACCTATGCACTTGAGAACCCCCCGAAGGTCAATTAAACTTAACCCCCATATGGAACTAAATCTCACCCATTGTGTTAATGCCAATGTATTTTCTTAAATCTAATAATTCCCAAATTATGCAGACTTGAAAAATATTATAAGGCTTAAAAAGTATCCTTGCCAGCAAAATTACAATTTTTCTTAGTACTAAATTTTTCAGTACTAATTTATCATTATATACTAGTAGGTTAACCTAACTTTACCTACACAGGCTAGGTTAGGATAGATTAGGTTAGATGACACGTTATCTAACCTAATCTAACCTAACCTAGCCTGCTTAGGTTAAGTTAGGTTAACATACTAGTATATAATGATAAGTTAAATTTTTTGAAAAATGAGCAACAATCACCGTACAAAATAAAGTTCCATTTGAAAATAAGTTTTGCGATGGGAGGAAAAAAAAATTATTGTATAAATTTTACGAAGAAAAATATGAAAGTTTCACACGGCAAAACAAAATCATCATGTCACTAGTTTCACATACAAAAAATACGAATGCATCGAGTTCTCGGGTGGGATATTAAAAAAAAGGGCTCTGATATAACACTGACATGAATAGGCGTGATACTATAAAAATTAGGCTAAGTCGTGTGATTCAATCATGGTTGATGTTTTTTAGTCAACCCAGCTTAGGTAGACATATCACTATATAAAAATAATCTACGTTTCACAGTTCAAACGAGGTTGAATTTTTCATGTCCTGGATCCATTAAAACCCTGGAAAATAATACAATTGAAATAGGTAAATAATCTTTAAGATATGTAAATCTCAGGTCACATGCTCTAGAAGGAATCTCTAGTTTTTTTAATACTCCTTACCCCACCCGAGAAAGTGAATTTGACGCGATCTCCAAAACATCGCTTTTCATTAATATAATTGAAGGTAATAGTCCAAAACAAAAAAAAAATCAATGAATGTGAATGCATTAGTACTAACAAAAATTATAATTTTGTTCGCAAGGATAGTTTTTAAGCCTTATAATATTTTCTTCAGGTCTGCATAATTTGGGGATCAAAAGAGTTAAGAAAATACATTGGCAAGAACACAATGGCTGAGATTTAGTTCCATTATGGGGGTTAGGTTTAAGTTACCTTTGGGGGGTTCCCAAGTGCATAGGTTAGTGCTCCTCATGTGTAATTGTTTGGCGTGTGATCTTCGGGGGGGGGGGGCTGTGTGGGTATTATTGTCTTCTCATGTATCAGAAACATGTTTGAGCATTGCCAGGTAATAGCACCTGTTTTGTATATATAATAAGAAAAGTATTTATGCTTTTTTACTTTAGTTTGCATTGAGATCGAAATACATAAGCACGTTATAATGAATCGTCAGATGAATCTTCAATTCGATGTAAGTTCTATTAAATCTATATATTGTAAAATAAATTGTCATGAGAGATTCAGCTAAATCATCACTAATCAATCACGAGTTTGGCGCAATACTAGTAAATACGTCAAGTCTTTGTATAAATTTTATGCTTGGATCAATCTTCTTTATTTTCTCGTAAGACTCATGGTAGTCGTTATTTCACATTTCCGTAAAAATTGAACTAATAAAGCTTTTTTAATCGCAAACTCTTGTTTTTGTAAGAAAATTATAGAAAATATATTTCCCTGGTTCAAATGTTAATCTTTGGTTAGAAAAAAGCCTAGCTTTAGATCGAAAATAAGCCATTTCCGTAAAAATTGAACTAATAACTTTTTTTGACCGTAAACTCTAGTTTCTGTAAGAAAATTATAGAAAATACTTTTCTCTGGATCAAATGTGAATCTTTGGTTATAAAAAAGCCTAGATTTGGAACAAAACTGCGCCATTTCCTTAATAATTGAACTAATAAAGCTTTTTTGACCGGAAACTCTAGTTTTGTAAGAAAATTATAGAAAATATAATTCTCTGGATCAAATGCGAATCTTTGGTTAGAAAAAGCCTAGCTTTGGATTGAAATTAAGTCATTTTCGTAAAAACTGAACTAATAAAGCTTTTTTTTACCGTAAGCGTTTGGTTGAGGACATGCCCCCTCTGAGGAATATATTGATAGTTGAAGATAGCGAGGATGATATTGAAAATATAGAACCTGATATAATATATTTAAAGAGTGTTGTGAATATTGATTTGACTAATGAATAAAAAATATTAGAAAAATGATTTTATTTAATAGGTCAGATGAAAAAAATGGTTGATTACTTATGAAATATATGAAGAAAAATACATTACCTCTTTGAAATTTTTACCTTTGACAGAAAATTTGTTATTGTCAAGGAAAACTGAAAAAATATTAGGAATTGGTTGTTAGTCCTCTCGGTTAGGGCGGAATCAATGGAAGAAAATTGCCCCTTCGAGTCCTGGCGGTGGTACGAATTGGTTGTGAAAAACCCAAATGAATGACTTGAAATTTTTTTTAGCGAGAAATGTCTGAAAAGTGTTATGTGGGGAGATGGGGCAATGACAGGGGTATGTCACAGGGGGGAGTAATGATGTAACTTTGTGAGGTGAAATACTTATAGTATCAAACACTAGCAAAGAAAGGGGTTTTTTCTGTTTTCAAGGTGGGGGGTGTCATGTGGAGAGCTGATGCTAGTGTGAAAACAGTATCGTAGCATCATTCCGCTCTGGACCATAAGCATACTTTTATCGGTTTGGACATCTGCCTTTTTCGCATGATGATCTTCCAAGCTCTCCAATTAGGTATTTTTGCTTAAGAAATATATCACCCTTAATATGCAATTAAATAAAAAAAACAAGTTTTTTAAACTGAAAGTAAGGAACGACATTAAAACTTAAAACGAACAGAAATTGTTCCGTATATGAAAGGGGCTGTCCCGTCCTCAACGCCTTGCTCTTTACGCTAAAGTTTTTTTATTGTTTTAAAAAATAAAGTTGTGAGACAGAGTCAAACTTTAGCGTAAAGAGCGAGGCGTTGAGGAGGGGACAGCCCCTTTCATATACGGAATAATTTCTGTTCGTTTTAAGTTTTAATGTCGCTCCTTACTTTCAGTTTAAAAAACTTGTTTTTTTTATTTAATTTCTGATCGTTTTTTAGTTAATGCAGCTTTTATTTGCATAAAAATTTTACTTTTCTTTTGCTAAATGGATGTCTTTACAAATTAACTTACGTAACTAACTTCTATATTCGTATATTTTTCTTCTGGCAAAAAATACAAAGTTGCAGATTTTTGCAGATATGAGCTTGAAACCTATGTAATAGGGTTTTCTGATACGCTGAATCTGACGGTGTGATTTTCATTAAAATTCTTTCACTTGTAGGGGATGTTTCCCCCTCTTTAAAAAATCGAGTAAATTTTCTCAGGCTCGTAGCCTTTGATGAGTAATACTAAACTTAATAAAATTTATATATTTAGGATCAGCATTATAAACACATTCGATTGATACATTTATTGACATCAAAATTTCGTTTTTAAAAGTTTCGATTACTATTGAGCCGTATCGCTTGTTTTTTTATTGTTTTTTTTTATTACGTATATGTTATTACTTATATGAAGGGGTTCTCCCCTTAGTCAATATGACGTTCTTTACGTTAAAAGTTTAAAAAAAAATTTGATTCAGAAACTCCTGAATCACACAGGCATTTTATTGAGAATCGGCAGCGCTTTTGAAAGCACTAAAAAAAAAACCGAAGTATAATTATTTAGGTATGGACTTGGGGGCCGACCCACTTACATACGTTATAATTTCTCTTCGTTTTAAGTTCTAATATTCCTTCTTACATTTCAGTTGAAAAAACTTGTTTTTTTTTATTTAACTTCTGATCGTTTCTTAAATAATGCTTGGAAATCCGGCGCCCCCTTCATAGAAACGTCCCTTACCCCAAAGAAACATCTTCCACGGAAATATTCTCCAGAGTACTCCCCTCCTCTAGCCCCCCCCCTCCAGAAAAAATCCTTCCTGAAAATGGTTGTATACTTCCCAATAACCAATAAATAATGCTGGCAAGTCCGGCGCCCCCTTCATGGCAATTTCCCTTCCCCCATGAAAACTTCCTTCATGGAAAGATCCTTCCATATAGCCCCCGACCCTCTCCTTCCCCACCTACCTGAAAAAATCTCCTCTGAAAAAGTCTGTATACTTCCCAATAACCAATACTATATGTTAACATTGAGTAAAGTTCATAACTTTCAGCCCTCCCCCCGGGGATTTCGGGGGATTAAGTCATCCTAAAAGACATATTTATCATATTTTTGACCATGCTGAACAAAATGGCTATCTCAAAATTTTGATCGGGTGACTTTGGGAAAAAATGAGCGTGCGAGGGGGCCTAGTTGCCGTCCATTTTCTTGGTCACTTAAAAAGGGGACTAGAACTTTTAATTTCCGTTCGAATGAGTCCTTTCACGATATTCTAGGACCACTGGGTCGATATGATCACCCCTGGGAAAAAGAAAAAAAAAAATAATAAACACGCATCCGTGATCTTTCTTCTGGCAAAAAATAGAAAATTCCACATTTTTGCATATAAGAGCTTGAAACTTATGCCGTCGAGTTTTTTGATACACTGAATATGATTGTGTTAATTTCATTATATTTCTACAGCTTCTAGGGGGTCTTCCCCCTTTTTTTGAAAATCAGTCAAATAATCTCAGGCGTATAGCTTTTGATAGATAACACTAAACGTGATGAAACTTATATATTTGAATTCAGCATTGAAATCTGATTCCTTTGATATATCTATTGGTATCAAAAACCCGTTTTCTAGAGTTTCGGTTACCATTGAGCCGGGTCGCTCCTTACTTACAGTTCGTTACCACGAACTGTTTGATACGCATGTGTATGTGCCATGCTGGAGGTGTAATGTCATTGTTGCTTGAACTACAGCTTAAAAGTTAAGGTTGGGACATTAAAGATTTTTCCCATGGAAGAGATGAACATCTAACATGTAGCAGTTCTTAATATGTCTGAAATTGTATCTAATATCACTGCCCCTTCCCTACCCTGCGGGGTTGTAGACTAGAAGCCCCCCCCCCCCGCAGTTTCCTATAGTAGTTGATTCTTTTTTGGGTATGATATGACATTTTCATCTTTTAGTTTTTGTCGTGTTTTTTTTTCTATGTTTTATTGCTTGTCAATTTGTTTTCATTGTCTGTGTTCTTAAGATTTATTGTTATGAACGAGTAAGACACACATTTCCCCTTTATTAATATCTTGAAAGTAAATGTCCCCTGGAAATAGATGTTTTTCCAAATGCGTGCCAAATTTCGATGTAAACACGTGGTTCTAATGAGTGCCAACAAATGGGGGAACAAAGGGAAAAAGTAGAATAAGGCTTTCCAAAGGCAACACGATTATATTTGGCTCGTTTGGTTACAATTGTAGAGTAACCAATCTGGATCTTTGTTCTAGTATCCCGGATCCTTGTAAGTGTAATACCGAACAACCGAATCTACATGATGGATGGAAATTTTTTTTTGAACTTAGGGGCTTAGGAGGGGAGGAAAAATTAAAAGAAAGGTGCCCACATTTACCAACGTTAAGTGAAAGACCGATTTTAGTAAAAAAAAAAAAACCTTATGAACCATCTGCGACAGTCTGAATTTAGACCGGCTAATTAGAAGAGTATCATCAGCATAAGCAAGGTATGAAATATCATTTAATCCAACAAAACACATAGAAGAGATATTCTCATAAATTGTAACACCTGATCGTGCCAAATCTTGCCTGGGCAGGAATTTCGCCTAGAAACAGGGCTATCATGGGAATTTTGCCAGGGCTCCCATACGAATCTTGCCAGGGTTGTTGTGACATCAGACACAAACGACACCTGTCGTGTCACCAATCTCAGGTGTCTTGTAATAGTTTATTTTTAGAATATGGTTCAATATACAAAATATTGACAAAGCTTTCATGGACGATTTGCTTGGGGCGCAGTACCACTGGAATGGAATGACCTTTCGAGTCCTGGCGGGGTCAAGAACTCTAGAAAAAAAATAAATGGTGTCTTGAGCAAAAAATGAGGGTTTAGGAGCTTATTATTAAAACTTATGTATTATATTGACCACGTTCCAAGTAGTTGAAGCACCTGGGAATTTGACCTAAAATTGTGGCACCTGATCGTGCCAAATCTTGCCTGGGCAGGAATTTCACCGAGAAACAGGGCTATCATGGGAATTTTGCCAGGGCACTCATAGGAATCTTGCCAGGGTTGTTGTGACATCAGAGGGCTCTCATAGGAAAAGGCACAGGGCTCTTATAGAAGGGCCCACGCCCCCACTACTAATTTGGAAGTAACATGAATAATATTGAAAATTTGAGGAGGGTTTATTCTTAACAAGATTTTCTTTTTATTTCGTAGGCCATGGCAATAGATATTAGTCAGTATATTTTACGAGCTATTGAAGAAGTGGAAAAGAAGTACTCAGAATTTGATGAAACATTCATGGGGGAGCCGGAGCATGGAGCAATTTTATCAAGAGGCAGAGAAACAATTAATCAATGCTACAAATTTGGTTTTGAGGTAAGTGTCTTGTGTCTTTTTTTATTATTATTTGATGACCCTCACAGAGTATCAGTAGCTTTCAAGAGTGGAAACTGGCGCTACTGTTGACAAAAAAAAAATCATAAAGGCTATCTGTTGCTTGGAGTTTCTTTGCAATATGTTAAAGCTTCATAATCGTGTTTTTTTTTTTTTTTTTTTTTTTTTTTTTTTTTTTTTGAAACTGAGCAAAGGCAACTATTACGGTACTAACTTTCTGAACTACACCAATTACACAATTTTGTCTTATTACTGCTCTGAATACATGCCAAGAAACCCCAGACGCTATACGGCCCCGGAGAATTTTTTTTTTGTTGTCGAGACTAGCGCCAGTGTTCACTCTAAAAAGTTAACGAAGCTCTTTGGACAGCACACATGAGAAAACATAGCTCTTGTAATGGACTAAAATCTCCCGTTTATGAACTCTAACTGTATAATTTGGAAATAATCACCTCAGGTACCCTTGTATGACATATCGTAATTGGTTCAGAATAGTGATTTGCTGGGACTTTACAGACATTTACCAATTATATAATAGCCTTGGATCTGTTGAAATAGTCGGAATTCCTACGATAATTCACTTTAATTTATTGAATGAAAAGAAAAGGGAGGAAAACACTACCATTTGCCATCTACCATTTAATGAGAATTACCAGTTTAATGTAATTACCAATTAATATTTAATGTAACGTAATCTATTCAAAGCTGCTGTAATATCAAAGACATCGATAATCTGCAAATAAACTGTTTCTATTGCACAGATGACATTTTGTTCTTATGAACAGGTGGCAGCTTTCGGAAAAAAATTCTAGTAGATGAGATCTGAAAAAAAGTCCCTGGGGTAAGGCACATAAATAAGTATAAAATCATAAGGTATATGATTGAAAAGGGGGGAATTGCTTGATGATGACATAGGGATTGGCTCGAAACTCTCAGGTATCATTCTCTGGGTCAAAAGAATAAAACATTTTGTTGTTGAAGGGGGGGGGGGCTGAGGGAACTATTATACAAAAAAAACTATTATACAAAAAAGATCTTCGGGGTATACACCTCCCTCCCCTCTAAAAAATAAGGTCCGAAAAAATCACCAAAAAACTCTTTTTGTTTTCGGTTTGACGCTTGTATGTTCTTTGTAGCTCCACAGTTCCTTGGCTAAGGAACCCCAATGTAGAAGGAAACATTGAACCATCCACACATCTGAATAATCTATTCATTTTTTTCACTTAAATAATCGGCCTTCTCAGTAATTAATTAAAAAAACTTTTTCCACAAAATAGTTTTTTGCCCAAAAAAAAGTAAAGAACTCCATTAAACCAAAAATAAACAAAAATAGAATTAAATAATCGACCATGCATACAACTACCACAAATCAGTATCAATATATAAATGAAATCCAAAACAAACAGAAATTAAGAGTCAAACTCAAAACGAGCAGAAATTAATATGAGCAGAGTTCCAAACCGCTATGCTTTCTAAAAGCCAGAATATAAGTTGTACTTTACTGAAAAATTTGAAAAAAAGTGTGAATTGTCCGTTTAATATGCATATGCTGATATTTATTCCTCGAAAATCTTAATCAATTTTTGATTTCTTAAAGTTATAAAAATGAAAAAAAAAATTCAGTTACTTTTATATGCCCTTATAAACCGTATATATCCTTTTATAAACCCTCTATGCCCATAGGAAATAACTTATAACCCTTACCCTGGGGGCTGTGGGTGGAGTGCCCTCCTCAAAGACATAATTTCCAGATCTTTCAAGTACGTTGAACAAAATGGCTATCTCAAAATTTTGATTGGATGTGTTTGGGGAAATGGTAGGCGTAGAAGGGATGTTATTTGCCTTCCAATCAATTCCGGGTATTAAAAAGGGCACAAGCCCTTCCAATTTCCATTGAATGAGCCCTTTTTGAAGTTTCTACAACTCCTTTAATACGAAGTGATCTAAAAGAAAGAAAGAAAGAAAGAAACTAAAAATAATACATTGTGGCAACATCTTCCTTTACTTAGGCACCGCTAATGCGCTGCCGGTTTTATGCATTTACCCCTCCCCCGGCGAAAACCTCCCCGGAAAATACCCCCTCCGAAAATACCCTCCAAGAAATACCCCCCAGAAAATAACCCCCCTCGTAAGATACCCCCCCACCGCGGAAAATACCCTCCGTAAAATACCCCCTTTGGAAAATACCCCCTCCCCCCGCTGAAAATACCCCCCGGAAAATACGCCCCGCGAAAAATATCCACCTGTAAACACCTTCCCCCCCGTGGAAAAATAAGGCTTTCCAAATATGAGAATTTTATTTGAGTTTTATTTCTTTTAATTTTCGTAGGGGGAGGAATTTTGGTACTTGTGTATCATGCTGTTTAAAATTCGGGAACACACCGGTTTTTTTGTTAGTTTCTTCGTTAGTTTAGAAATATATTTGGACTATAGAGTTGCACATTAGGGTGGGGGGGGGGAGTAAAGCATAGCGGGTCTGCATGCAAATTGTGTTTGGTACAATTATTCGGCATATTAGATAGATAGATAAATAAGTGCATTTTAAAGTCATAGACACAGTAAAATAACATAAATGAAAGGCACAAATAACATAAACTTTGATCAGCGATCATCATAAAACATTTAAATGAAACACTACATTAACCAAATAATAGTACTTAATACTTGGAAAAACGGTCATTGAAAAAAAAACCATTTAACACTTGGAAAAAACACTTAAATGAAAAATTACATTTACTTTAAACTAGATTTTTTTTTTTCTCTCTTAGTTAACAAAATTTCCAGATACCTCGCTATTCTTCTATAGTTTTTTAGCGGCCCTATACCTAGAAAGAATTGTTTTCTGACTTCAAACTATCCAAATACTTTACTCCCCCCCCCCCTCAATGTGCAAATATATAGCTCAAATTTTATATTTCCAATATATTCTGTCACTTGTCTTCGTCTTGTCTCGCGCTAAGCTGAAAAAAACAAACGAAGAAACTGGTTTTGTTCCACAGCGTAAACTTGAGAGAGTTGCCCATAATAAACAAGTACCAAAACACCTTCCCCCTATGGAAATAAAACAAATCAAACTCAAATAAGGTTCTTAAATTTGGAAAGCCTGTTTTTCCACGAGGGGGGGGTATTTTCTGGGGGGTATTTACCGGGGTAAAGTAGTAAAGTATTTGGACAGTTTGAAGTCCGATAACAATTCTTTCTAGGTATATGACCACTAAAAAATTACAGAAGAATAGCGAGGTATCTGGAAATTTTTTCGACAAAAAAAAAAAAAAAAAAAAAAAAAAAAAAAAAAAAAAAAATCTTAAATTTTAAATTCTTGATCAGCATGCCAAAGACTCTAGGCAGGTAGGCCCTATGCCTTTCCAAAAACTAACCTGACAAGTATGTGTCCAATAAGAAAGTCATTCATACTCCTGCCATTTACCCGTGCCTCAGCCATTGAAACATTTGCCTCTCAATTACTTGGACTATCTGGTCTTGGCTTTTCTCTGTCTACAATTACCCAGCCCAGTCTTGATGCAACCTATTGCCCAAAATACTTGATAATTTCAATTCAAAATCAACGAAACAGAAAAACTTGATTAAATTATATAAAATTTTTATATTTGACATTATATTATATATTTGAAATCAGTATACAAATTTGATTCTTTTGATGTGTGTATTGGTATCAAAATTGGTATCGGTTTTTAGAGTTTCGGTTACTATTTAACCGGGTCGCTTCTTACTTACAGAACGTTACCACGAATTGTTTGATGAGATTAAACCATTTAAAATGCAGTTTCCCAGTTGCTATAAGATTATTACATCATTCTTAGTCAAGAATTTGATTTTTAAGTTGAATAGAACGCATATACTATACAGATTCAGTTAGATTTTGAAATTAATAGTCAACAGATTGTTGCGACAGCTGAATCGTAAGTTTGTAGAAATTTTTTTCTTTTACTATTTTTAGATACATTTTATTAATTTTCAACACACAATTATTGAAAGCCTGATAGATCAAACAAAATACAATCTTCTTTCTGAAAAATTTTTGCCTCTCCCCCAACAACAACCTTCTATTGAGAAAAATTTAGCTATAGACTATGTACAAGGTTGGGGAATTGAATATTGAAACGGAAGTGACCCCAAAAATATGACTTATAGAAAAAATTGTATGTTATACCCTAGAGGGGGGGTGATAGGGGGCTATCAATTTTGAATGATAATACCTAAAAAATTTTATTGAAAGCGGGAATGCCAAAATGCTAATAATTTTTTTCTTTTAAAGCGGAGACGGAAGAAAATTACATTAAATTCCCTGGGAAACCATAGAAATATTTTGATAGACCAGGGCCCCCCATTGGGTCTTTTTCATTGTCTTGGGTATTTTTGGATTTCTCATAGGCTACTGGCCTAGTTTGGCCTTTGTGTATGCTCACTTTTAATTAGATTCCTTGGATCTTATTGAATGCCAAGGTAAATCTATTATCTATTATATGAACTATTATGCAAGGGTTCTGAAACGCCACAGCCGTTTCGTTTATACCAGATTTCTTCTTCTCTTGATGAGTAATGAAGAAGACCAGCGTCCAGCCAGCGACTTGGGAAGTTTTTAAATCAAGAATAGGCCCGAATCTGTTGTAAATACAAGAGGGGATTTGAGAAAGACTGATGAAAACATTAATGTTTGTGGTCAACATTAGTAGTAAAGTGTCAATCTAATAGAGCGGACAGTACCCCCTTATTGGTTCAATGAAAGAGAGCGAACAGTACCCCCTTATCGTGTCAATGATAGGTAGCGGACAGTACCCCCTTATTATGTCAATCTAAGGAAGCGGACAGTACTCCCATCATACAAGCGGGCTAGCATTCCAAGCAGAAACATAGTCAATCTTTTGGGGCATTTTTCCATCAATAAAACTCTAGACATTAAAAATACACATTACCTTTTATACATGCATCATATAAAAAAAACTTCACGCCTATAAAGTCAAATCATCGGTCGGTTTTTATGTTTTAATTATAATCAGCATATCATGAAAATTTGTGTTGTTCTTACTACAAAGATTTTTAAAAATTTCATGTTTCTGTTAGAGTCATGGCTGTTTTCATACACCGATAGTTTTTTCCTGGTATGGTTATATACAGTTGATGGTTACGTAATTCTATCTGTTAAGTAATATGCTTGGCATGGTTTGTATGTTTCGCCTTGAACATGGGTATAAAAACTCTGATGGCGAGTTATTTTCTCAGTTCAAAATTGGTATTTGAAATAACACAATGAATTCTAACAAAAGGAATATTGATGAAAGCTACAAGCAAGAAGTAAGTTATTGATTTGTATTCTTAGAGGGTAAAGGGATTAATTCTAATATAATTTATCGAATGGCTTATACAGTCCCCTTATAGTTAACGAATTGTTAAATATTTTTGAGCCTGGATCTTCAGAGGTCGGTAAAGAGCAATATCAAAACTAAAAAGTGCGTAAACACTGCAATTAAATGGTTTGCGAGCTTAGTATCCTAGGCAAATCTTACTTATTTTTATTTGGGCTCCAAGTCCTCCCCCAATAGCCCTAAGCCCTATCCCTCCATCCCCCCTCCAGCCCCCCCCCCAATTTTTTTTAGTTTTTGTACATGTCTTATAATGACATTTAACATACTTAAAACATAAAAAAATTCACATTTAATATTTTCTAAATTCAAAATGAGAATGATATAAATATGTTAATCGTGAATTTTACAATTAGAAAAATAATGTTTGTAGTAGAACTTCTTTGGGCTGAATTTTTTGGGGACTTTTTTATTATTTTTTTTATGTATCTTAAAATGACATGTAATGTACTTAAAACAAAAAAAAATCACATTTAATATCTTCCATGTTTATCAAAACTAAAGGCTAAGTTCCTCAAAATGATCTAACATTGCTAAGCATATCAGATGCATTTTGACCCTATGCATCCTTGTTTCTCTCAACTAGATGATAAGTTCCTCAAAATCATCTAACATTGCTAAAGATATCAGATGCATTTTGACCACATGCATCCTTGTTTCTCTCAACTAAATGACAAGTTCCTCAAAATGATCTAACATTGCTAAGGATATCAGAAGCATTTTGACAATATGTATTCTTGTTTCTCAAAACTAAAAGCTAGATTCCTCAAAATGATCTAACATTGCTAAGGATATCAGATTTATTTTGACCCTATGCATCCTTGTTTCTCTCAACTAAATGATAAGTTCCTCAAAATGATCTAACATTGCTAAGGATATCAGATTTATTTTGACCACATGCATCCATGTTTCTCTCAACTAAATGATAAGTTCCTCAAAATGATCTAACATTGCTAGGGATATCAGAAGCATTTTGACAATATGTATCCTTGTTTCTCAAAACTAAACGCTTAAGTTCCTCAAAATGATCTAACATTGCTAAGGATATCAGACGCATTTTGTCCACATCTATCCTTGTTTCTCAAAACTAAAAGCTAAGTTCTTCAAAATGATCTAACATTGCTAAGGATATCAGATGCATTTTGACAATTTAGTTTTGAGCACCTTGTTTCTCAAAACTAAAGATTAAGTTCCTCAAAAGGATCTAACATTGCTAAGGATATCATATTTATTTTGACCCTATGCATCCTTGTTTCTCTCAACTAAATGATAAGTTCCTCAAAATGATCTAACATTGCTAAGGCTTTCAGATGCATTTTGACCCTATTCATCCATTTTTCTGTCAACTAAATGATAAGTTCCTCAAAATAATCTAACATTGTCTTAGATATCAGATGCATTTTGACCACATGCATTCTAGTATCTCAAAACTAAAAGGTAAGTTCCTCATAATGATCTATGATTTCTAAGGATATTCGATGCATTTTGACAATATGTATCCTTGTTTCTCAAAACTAAAAGCTAAATTCCTCAAAATGATCCAACACTGCAAAGGATATCCGATGATTTTGACAATAAGTATCCTTGTTTCTCAAAATTAAAAGCTAAGTTCCTCAAAATGATCTAACATTGTTAAGGATATCAGATGCATTTTGACCCTATGCATCCTTGTTTCTCTCAACTAAATGATAAGTTCCTCAAAATGATCTAACATTGCTATGGATATCAAATGTATTTTGTCCACATCCAAACTTGTTTCTGAAAACTAAAAGCTAAGCTCTTCAAAATGATCTAACATTGTTAAGGATGTCCGATGCATTTTGACAATATGTATCCTTGTTTCTCGAAACTAAAAGCTAAGTTCCTCAAAATGATCTAACATTGCTAAGGGTATCAGATTTAATTTGACCCTATGCATCCTTGTTTCTCTCAGCTAAATGATAAGTTCCTCAAAATGATCTATATATCGCTAAGGATATCAGAAGTATTTTGTCCACATCCATACTTGTTTCTGAAAACTAAAAGCTAAGTTCTTCAAAATGATCTAACATTGTTAAGGATATGAGATGCATTTTGACAATATGTATACTTGTTTTTCAAAACTAAAAGCTAAGGTTCTCAAAATGATCTAACATTGCTAAGGCTATCTGATTTATTTTGACCCTATGCATCCTTGTTTATCTCAAGTAATTGAAAAGTTCCTCAAAATGATCTAACATTGCTAAGGATATCAGAAGCATTTTGACAATATGTATCCTTGTTTCTCAAAACTTAAAGCCAAGTTCCTCAAAATGATCTAACATTGCTAAGGTTATCAGATGCATTTTGACCCTATGCATCCTTGTTTTTCGCAACTGAATGATAACTTCCTCAAATTGATCTAACACTGCTAAAGATATCAGATGCATTTTGTCCACATCCATCGTTTTTTCTCAAAACTAAAAGATAAGTTTCTCAAAATGATCTAACATTGCTAAGGATATCAGATGCATTTTGACCACATGCATCCTTGTTTCTCAAAAATGAAAGCTAAGTTCCACAAAATGATCTAACATTGCTAAGGCTATCACACGCATTTTGACCCTATGCATCCATGTTTCTTTCAACTAGTTCCTCAAAATGATCTAACATTGCTAAGGAAATCAGATGCATTTTGACCATATACATCCTTGTTTCTCTCAAATAAATAATAAGTTCCTCGAGATGATCTAACATTGCTAAGGATTTCAGAAGCATTTTGTCCAAATCCATCCTTGTTTTTCAAAACTAAAAGCTAAGTTCCTCAAAATGATCTAACATTGCTAAGGATATCAGATACATTTTGACCCTATGCATCATTGTTTCTCTTAACTAAATGATCAGTTGGGAGAAACAACTGAGATCTTTTTGATCATTTTGAGGAACTTAGCTTTTAGTTTTGAGAAACAAGGATACATATTGACAAATTCCATCTGATATCCTTAGCAATGTTAGATCATTACGAGGAACTGAGCTTTTAGTTTTGAGAAACAAGGATAACAAGGATGCATGCGGTCAAAATGCATCTGATATCCTTAGCAACGTTATATCATTTTGAGGAACTTATCATTTAGTTGAGTGAAACAAGGATGCATAGGGTCTAAATAAATCTGATATCTTTAGCAATTTTACATCATTTTGAGGAACTTAGCTTTCATTTTGAGGAACTTATCATTTAGTTGAGAGAAACAAGGATGCATAGGGTCAAAAGGGATCTGATATCCTTAGCAATGTCTGATCATTATGAGGAACTTAGCTTTTAGTTTTGAAAAACAAGGATGAATTTGTACAAAATGCTTCTGAAATCCTTAGCAATGTTAGATCATCTTGAGGAACATATCATTTATTTGAGAGAAACAAGGATGCATATGGTCAAAATGCATCTGATATCCTTAGCAATGTTAGATCATTTTGAGGAACTAGTTGAGAGAAACATGGATGCATAGGGTCAAAATGTGTCTGATAGCCTTAGCAATGTTAGATCATTTTGAGGAACTTAGCTTTCATTTTTGAGAAACAAGGATGGTTGTGGTCAAAATGCATCTGATATCCTTAGTAATGTTAGATCATTTTGAGGAACTTATAATTTATTTGAGAGAAACAATGATGCATAGGGTCAAAATGCATCTGATATCCTTAGCAATGTTAGATCATTTTGAGGAACTTAGCTTTTAGTTTTGAAAAACAAGGATGGATTTGGACAAAATGCTTCTGATATCCTGGGAAATGTTAGATCATCTCGAGGAACTTATCTTTTATTTGAGAGAAACAAGGATGCATATGGTCAAAATGCATCTGATATGCTTAGCAATGTTAGATCATTTTGAGGAACTTAGCTTTTAGTTTTGAGAAACAAGAATGTACATAGTCAAACTGCAACTGATATCTTCAGCAATGTTATATCATTTTGAGGAACTTATCATTTAATTGAGAGAAACAAGGATGCATAAGGTCAAAATAAATCTGATATCTTTAGCAATGTTAGATCATTTTGAGAAAGTTATCAGTTAGTTGAGAGAAATATGGATGCATAGGGTCAAAATGTGTCTGATAGCCTTAGCAATGTTAGATCATTTTGAGGAACTTATCATTTTGTTGAGAGAAACAAGGATGGATGTTGAAAAAATGTATCTGATAGCCTTAGCAATGTTAGATCATTTTGAGGAACTTAGCTTTTAGTTTTGAGAAACAAAGATGCATATTGTCAAAATGCTTCTGATATCCTTAGCAATATGAGATCATTTTGAGGAACTTATCTTTTAGTTGAGAGAAACAAGAATGCATAGGGTCGAAATAAGTCTGATACCCTTAGCAGTGTTAGATTATTTTGAGGAACTTAGCTTTTAGTTTTGTAAAACAAGGATGGATTTAGACAAAATGCTTCTGATATCCTTAGCAATGTTAGATCATCTTGAGGAACCTATCATTTATTTGAGAGAAACAAGGATGCATTTGATCAAAATGCATCTGATATCCTTAGCAATGTTTGATCATTTTGAGGAACTTAGCTTTCATTTTTGAGAAACAAGGGTGCATGTGGTCAAAATGCATCTGATATCCTTAGCAATGTTAGGTCATTTTCAGGAACTTATCATTTTGTTGAGAGAAACAAGGATGGATGTGGACGAAATGCATCTGATAGCCTTAGCAATGTTAGATCATTTTGAGGAACTTAGCTTTTAGTTTTGAGGAACAAGGATGCATATTGTCAAAATGCTTCTGATAACCTATGCAATGTTAGATCATTTTGAGGAACTTATCATTTAGATGAGAGAAAAAAGGATGGGTAGGGTCAAAATGTATCTGATATGCTTAGCAATGTTAGATCATGTTCAGGAACCTATCTTTTAGTTTTAAGAAAAAAGGATGCATATTGTCAAAATGTAACTAATATCCTTAGCAATATTAGATCATTATGAGAAACTGAGCTTTTTGAGCAACAAGTATGGATGTGGACAAATAAATATGATATCCTTAGCAATGTTAGATCATTTTGAGGAACTAATCATTTAGTTGAGAGGAAGAAGGATGCATAGGGTTAAAATAAATCTGATATCCTTAGCATTGTTCGATCATTTTGAGGAACTTAGCTTTTAGTTTTGAGAAACAAGGATACATATAGTCAAAATGCATCTGATATCCTGAGTAATGTTAGATCATTTGGAGGAACTTAGCTTTTAGTTTTGAGAAACAAGGCTGGATTTGGACAAAATGTATCTCATATCCTTTGCAATGTTAGATCATTTCGAGGAACTTATCATTTAGTTGAGAGAAACAAGGATGCATATGGTCAAAATGCATCTGATATGCTTAACAATGTTAGATCATTTTGAGGAACTTAGCTTTTAGTTTTGAGAAACAAGTATGTACATAGTCAAACTGCAACTGATATCTTCAGCAATGTTATATCATTTTGAGGAACTTATCATTTAATTGAGAGAAACAAGGATGCATAAGGTCAAAATAAATCTGATATCTTTAGCAATGTTAGATCATTTTGAGAAAGTTATCAGTTAGTTGAGAGAAATATGGATGCATAGGGTCAAAATGTGTCTGATAGCCTTAGCAATGTTAGATCATTTTGAGGAACTTATCATTTTGTTGAGAGAAACAAGGATGGATGTTGAAAAAATGTATCTGATAGCCTTAGCAATGTTAGATCATTTTGAGGAACTTAGCTTTTAGTTTTGAGAAACAAAGATACATATTGTCAAAATGCATCTGATATCCTTAGCAATATTAGATCATTATGAGGTACTTATCATTTAGTTGAGAGGAACAAGGATGCATAGGGTCTAAATACATCTGATACCCTTAGCAATGTTAAATCATTTTGAGGAACTTAGCTTTTAGTTTTGAGAAACAAGGATGGATTGGGACAAAATGCTTCTGATATCCTTAGCAATGTTAGATCATCTTGAGGAACCTATCATTTATTTGAGAGAAACAAGGATGCATGTGATCAAAATGCATCTGATATCCTTAGCAATGTTAGATCATTTTGAGGAACTTAGCTTTCATTTTTGAGAAACAAGGGTGCATGTGGTCAAAATGTATCTGATATCCTTAGCAATGTTAGGTCATTTTTAGTAACTTATCATTTTGTTGAGAGAAATAAGGATGGATGTGGATGAAATGTATCTGATAGCCTTAGCAATGTTAGATCATTTTGAGGAACTTAGCTTTTAGTTTTGAGAAACAAGGATGCATATTGTCAAAATGCTTCTGATAACCTATGCAATGTTAGATCATTTTGAGGAACTTATCATTTAGATGAGAGAAAAAAGAATGGGTAGGGTCAAAATGTATCTGACATACTTAGCAACGTTAGATCATGATGAGAAACTGAGCTTTTAGATTTAAGAAAAAAGTATACATATTGTCAAAATGCATCTGATATTCTTAGCAATGTTAGATCATTATGAGAAACTAAACTTGTTGAGCAACAATTATGGATGTGGACAAAATACATCTGATATTCTTAGCAATATTAGATCATTTTTAGGAACTAATCATTTAGTTGAGAGGAAGAAGGATGCATAGTGCCAAAATAAATCTGATATCTTTAGCAATGTTAGATCATTTTGAGGAACATAGCTTTTAGTTTTGAGAAACAAGGATACATATAGTCAAAATGCATCTGATATCCTGAGTAATGTTAGATCAGTTTGAGGAACTTAGCTTTTAGTTTTGAGAAACAAGGCTGGATTTGGACAAAATGCTTCTGATATCCTTAGCAATGTTAGATCATTTTGAGGAACTTATCATTTAGTTGAGAGAAACAAGGATGCATAGGGTACAAATGTATCTGATATCCTTAGCAATATTAGATCATTTTGAGGAACTTAGCTGTTGTTTTGAGAAACAAGGATACATATTGTCCAAATTCATCAGATATCCTTAGCAATGGTAGATTATTTTTGAGGAACTTAGCTTTTAGTTTTGAGAAACAAGGATACATATGCTCAAAATGCATCGGATATCCTTAACAATGTTAGATCATTATGAGGAACTTAGCTTTTAGTTTTGAGAAACAAGGATGCATGTGGTCAAAATGAATCTGATATCCTTACCAATTTTAGATCATTTTGAGGAACTTATCATTTAGTTGAGAGAAACATGGATGCATAGGGTCAAAATGCATCTGATAGCCTTAGCAATGTTAGATCATATTGAGGAACTTAACTTTTATTTTTAGAAACAAGGATGCATGTGGTAAAAATGCATCTGAGATCCTTAGCAATGCTAGAGTCAGTTTTAGGAGCTTATCATTTTGTTGAAAGAAACAAGGCTGGATATAGACAAAATGCATCTGATATCTTTAGCAGTGTTAGATCGTTTTGAGGAACTTATCTTTTAGTTTTGAGAAACAAGGATACATAGTGTCAAAATGCTTCTGATATCCTTGGCAATGTTATATCATTATGAGGAACATATCATTTAGTTGAGAGAAACAAGGATGCATAGGGTCAAAATAAATATGATATTCTTAGCAATGTTAGATCATTTTGAGGGACTTAGCTTTTAGTTTTGAGAAACAAGGATGGATTTGGACAACATGCATCTGATATCTTTAGCAGTGTTAGATCATTTTGAGGAAGAAACAAGGATGTTAGAAACAATTGTTAGATAAGTTGAGAGAAACAAGGATGGGTAGGGTCAAAATGTATCTGATATCCTTAGCAATGTTAGATCATTTTGAGGAACTTAGCTTTAAGTTTTGAGAAACAAGGGTCCATATTGTCAAAATGTATCTGATATCCTTAGCCTCGTTAGATCAGTTTGAGGAACTTAGCTTTTAGTTTTGAGAAACAAGGCTGGATTTGGACAAAATGGTTCTGATATCCATTGCAATGTTGGATCATTTTGAGGAAGTTATCATTTAGTTGAGAGAAACAAGGATGCATAGGGTCAAAATGTATCTGATATCCTTAGCAATATTAGATCATTTTGAGGAACTTAGCTTTTAGTTTTGAGAAACAAGGATACATATTGTCAAAATGTATTGGATACCCTTAGCAATGTTAGATCATTATGAGGAACTTAGCTTTCAGTTTTGAGAAACAAGATTGTATATGGTTAAAATGCATCTGATATCCTTAGCAATGTTAGATAATTTTGAGGAACTTATCATTTAGTTGAGAGAAATAAAAATACATATTGTCAAAACGCATCTGATATCCTTAGCAATGTTAGGTCATTTTGAGGAACTTAGCTTTTAGTTAAGAGAAACAAGGCTGGATGTGGACAAAATGCGTCTGATATCTTTAGCAGTCTTAGATCATTTTGAGGAACTTATCATTTAGTTGAGAGAAACTAGGATACATAGGGTCAAAATAAATCTTATATCTTTAGCAATGTTAGATCATTTTTAGGAACTTATCATTTAGTTGAGAAAAACATGGAAGCATAGGGTTAAAATGTGTCTGATAGCCTTAGCAATGTTAGATCATTTTGAGGAACTTAGCTTTTATTTTGAGGAACTTATCATTTAATTGAGAAAAACAAGGATGCATAGGGTCAAAATGTATTTGATATCCTTAGCAATGTCTGATCATTATGAGGAACTTATCATTTAGTTGAGAGAAACAGGGATGCATAAGGTCAAAATAAATCTGATATCTTTAGCAATGTTAGATCATTTTGAGGAACTTATCATTTTGTTGAGAGAAACAAGGATGGATGTGGAAAAAATGTATCTGATAGCCTTAGCAATGTTAGATCATATTGAGGAACTTAGCTTTCATTTTGGAGAAACAAGGATGCATGTGGTCAAAATGCATCTGATATCCTTAGCAATGTCAGATAATTTATAGGAACTTATCATTTTGTTGAGAGAAACAAGGATGGATGTGGACAAAATGCATCTGATAGACTTAGCAGTGTTAGATCATTTGAGGAACTTAATTGAGAAACAAGGCTGGATTTGGACAAAATGTTTTTGATATCCATTGCAATGTTGGATTATTTTGAGGAAGTTATCATTTAGTTGAGAGAAATAAGGATGCATAGGGTCAAAATGGATCTGATATCCTTAGCAATATTAGATCATTTTGAGGAACTTAGCTATTAGTTTTGAGAAACAAGGATACATATTGTCAAAATGCATCGGATACCCTTAGCAATGTTAGATCATTATGAGGAACTTAGCTTTCAGTTTTGAGAAACAAGATTGTATATGGTTAAAATGCATCTGATATCCTTAGCAATGTTAGATAATTTTGAGGAACTTATCATTTAGTTGAGAGAAATAAAAATACATATTGTCAAAACGCATCTGATATCCTTAGCAATGTTAGGTCATTTTGAGGAACTTAGCTTTTAGCTAAGACAAACAAGGATGCATGCGGTCAAAATGCATCTGATATCCTTAGCACTGTTACATCATTTTGAGGAACTTATCATTTTGTTGAGAGAAACTAGGATACATAGGGTCAAAATAAAGCTTATATCTTTAGCAATGTTAGATCATTTTTAGGAACTTATCATTTAGTTGAGAAAAACATGGAAGCATAGGGTTAAAATGGGTCTGATAGCCTTAGCAATGTTAGATCATTTTGAGGAACTTAGCTTTTATTTTGAGGAACTTATCATTTAATTGAGAAAAACAAGGATGCATAGGGTCAAAATGTATCTGATATCCTTAGCAATGTCTGATCATTATGAGGAACTTATCATTTAGTTGAGAGAAACAGGGATGCATAAGGTCAAAATAAATCTGATATCTTTAGCAATGTTAGATCATTTTGAGGAACTTATCAGTTAGTTGAAAGAAATATGGATGCATAGGGTCAAAATGTGTCTGACAGCCTTAGCAATGTTAGATCATTTTGAGGAACTTATCATTTTGTTGAGAGAAACAAGGATGGATGTGGAAAAAATGTATCTGATAGCCTTAGCAATGTTAGATCATATGGAGGAACTTAGCTTTCATTTTAGAAACAAGGATGCATGTGGTCAAAATGCATCTGATATCCTTAGCAATGTTAAATCATTTATAGGAACTTATCATTTTGTTGAGAGAAACAAGGATGGATGTGGAGAAAATGCATCTGATAGCCTTAGCAATGTTAGATCATTTTGAGGAACTTAGCTTTTATTTTTGAGAAACAAGGATGCATATTGTCAAAATGCTTCTGATATCCATAGCAATGGTAGATCATTTTGACGAACTTATCATTTAGTTGAGAAAAACAAGGATACATAGGGTCAAAATGTATCTGATAGCCTTACCAATGCTAGATCATTTTGAGGAACTTAGCTTTCATTTTTGAGAAACAAGGATGCATGTGTTCAAAATGCATCTGATATCCTTAGCAATCTTAGATCATTTTTAGGAACTTATCATTTAGTTGAGAGAAAAAAGGATGCATATGGTCAAAATGCATCTGATATATTTAGCAATCTCAGATCATTATGAGGAACTGAGCTTTTAGTTTTGAGAAACAAGGTTATATATTGTCAAAATGCATCGGATATCCTTGGCAATGTGAGATCACTATGAGGAACTTAGCTTTTAGTTTTGAGAAACAAGAATGTACATGGTGCAAATGCAACTGATATCTTCAGCAATGTTATATCATTCTGAGGAACTTATCATTTAGTTGAGAGAAACAAGGATGCATAAGGTCAAAATAAATCTGTTATCTTTAGCAATGTTAGATCATTTGAGGAACTTATCAGTTAGTTGAGTGAAATATGGGTGCATAGGGTCAAAATGTGTCTGATAGCCTTAGCAATGTTAGATCATTTTGAGGAACTTAGCTTTTAGTTTTGAGAAACAAAGATGCATATTGTCAAAATACTTCTGATATCCTTAGCAATGTTAGATCATTTTGAGGAACTTATCTTTTAGTTGAGAGAAACAAGAATACATAGGGTCAAAATACATCTGATATCCTTAGCAGTGTTAGATCATTTTGAGTAACTTAGCTTTTAGTTTTGAAAAACAAGGATGGATTTGGACAAAACGCTTCTAATATCCTTAGCAATGTTAGATCATCTTGAGGAACCTATCATTTATTTGAGAGAAACAACGATGCATGTGATCAATATGCATCTGATATCCTTAGCAATGTTAGATCATTTTGAAGAACTTAGCTTTCATTTTTGAGAAACAAGGGTGCATGTGGTCAAAATGTATCTGATATCCTTAGCAATGTTAGACCATTTTTAGGAACTTATCATTTTGTTGAGAGAAATAAGGATGGATGTGGACGAAATGTATCTGATAGCCTTAGCAATGTTAGATTGTAGAAAGTCTCAATGTTTATTCATTTGAAATAGAAACCCAGGTCACCTAGAACAGAAAGGTAAGAATATTACATCCTTCCTCCTTTCCAAACTAGCGAGCTGGTACAAAATAGTAAACAAATTCCACTTTTAAATATTAAACACACTGCCATAATACATTACTATATTTCTTTATGAGGAGTCGCTAGGCTCGCTCCCCCTTTTTTTTCACAATGTTCACTTCACTTTTGAAACAGGGGGGGTGGTGGTATTCCTTTAATTCACGGATTACCATTTCACAGGTTAAGCCTCTGGACTGGATTCAAAGCGCGACCGGCACGGGTTATGTAGGGGGTATCATGGAGTTCTGTATGGGTCACGTGACTGGTGCTTGGTACAGGTATGGGCCTGTTAAATGTTGGGCTATGAACGCGAGTGAAGGGTTTCAGACGGTTTTTATCTGGTATTCTAGGGACGGGGGTAGGCATTGTTTCCGATAGACTCAGTGGTGTGGTTGGAGTATCTGTATGGGGAATCTCTTCAGTTGTGGTGGCTTCTGGTGACTGAGGTTGCTGACAGACTATCTTTATGTGGCGCCTTTTCCTTCTGTAGGTTGCTCCGTCGTTTGTCTCGACTATGTAGGATCTGGGATTCACATCTGCTCTTTTGACAATGCCCGCCTGCCAGAGTTTGCCATGGATTTGGGCCTGTACAGGTTGTCCAATTTGTAGGGGTTTCAGTTGCTTTGACTGTTGATCATGGTACTTGCTCTGGCGTGACTGTTGCTTCATTTGATTCAGTCAAAATTGCCTGTGGTTAATGGTCTTTGGTGCAAGCACTTCTTTGGTGCATGGGACTATTGATCTGAGATTTCTGCTCATTAGCAATTGTGATGGGGAGGCCATACCATCAACTGGGGTGTTCCTGTACTCTAGCAACGCCAGCTCAAAATCATTTCCAGCAATATCGGTTTTACTCAGGATATCTTTGGCCGTCTGTACGGACCTTTCTGCCAATCCGTTTGATTGGGGGAAATGTGGTGAGGATGTGGTGTGAGATATTTACCAATCCGATATAAATTTTTGGAAGACAGATGATGTGAATTGTGGGCCACTGTCGGTAGTGAGCATACAAGAAATTCCATAACGAGCAAAGTGCTTTTTCAGGTACGGAATTATTTGGTGAGCATATGTACTGCTTCCCAATCTATTGACTTCGAAAAATCGACTGTGATAGTCGACCGTAATGAGGAAGTATTCTCCGTTTTTGTAAAAGAGGTCGCAACCGATTTTTTCCCATGGTAAGTCAGGGATGTCATGTGGCCTCAAGGGCTCTTTCTGGTTAGAGTTCTGGAGTCTGGTGCATTTATAGCAGTGTTTGATATGTTCCTCAATATCTTTTGTCATCCTTGGCCAAAAAATCACTGAGCGAGGACGCTGTTTAGTTTTTTCGATACCCAGATGTGATGCGTGTATGCAGTTGAGGATATCTTTGCGGGAGTTTTTGGGTATGACCAGGCGATCTCCTTTTAGTATAATTTGGTCAATGACCGTTAGGTCATGCCGGACATTCCAGAATGGGGGTAGAATTGCTGGGAGGTTTCTTCTGGATGCTGGCCAACCACTTTTGATTGTCTTAGCCAGCTCAACCAATTGAGTGTCAGCTGCTGTCTCTAGTTTGAGCTTTTTAAGTCTGTCATTGCTGATTGGTTGGAATGACTTAACAGAATGCACATATGATTCGATCTCTTTTTGCATCTCTCCATCCTCTTCAGGGAGATGCATGCATGACAGGGCATCAGCGACTGGAATCTCTTTGCCTGAGTGGAATGTTATGGTGAAGTTGTATGGTTGGATTCTCAGTAGCATCCGCTGGAGTCTCGGTGACGACTTTGATATTGGGCGATTCAGGATCACTTGGAGAGGCTTCTGATCCGATATAACTATGTACTTCTGGCCATAGAGGTACTGGTGGTAGTGTATGCAGCAGAAGAGAATAGCGTATGGTTCCTTTTCTATCTGCGAGTAGTTCTGTTCGGTGGTGTTCAACGAGCGTGATGCAAAGGAGATTGACTTCCCATTTTGAATAAGGGTGGCTCCTAGGCCAAACTTTGAAGTGTCAACTTGTAGTTCGATGTTCCCTGCTTTTGGATGAAAAAATGTCAAAGAGCTGCAAATGGATTCTTTGATATTGTTCAATGCTATATCGTGTTGCGGCTTCCACTTGAGCTGTCGCTGTTTTGCCAGGTTATGTAGGGGCTGATTTAGTGATGCTAGATTGGGAATGTACCTTGCTAGGTAGTTCATCATTCCCAGTATGGTCTGTAGTTCATCCTTGGTAGATGGGGGTCTCATTTCTTTCAGTGCACGGACCTTTCGTGGGTCTGGGTGGATACCACCTTTTGATATGATTTGTCCAAAGTATGGTATGCTGTCGCACCCGAACACACAATTTTTTAAGGTTCAATTTCACAGTCCTTTTACGTGCTCTGATTAGTGCACTGCAGACATTCGCGTCATGCTCCTCTATGGTTTCCCCAAATATAATGATGTCATCGACTATGACGGAAAAACCTTTAATGCCTTCAAATGGCTCTTCCATACGGTGTTGAAATTCATCCTGCGCTGAAATCAACCCCAACGGCATGCGTTTGAACATGTATCGGCCGTATGGAGTGTTAAATGTTGTTAGATGAGATGATTCGTTGTCAAGGACGAGAAACCGATATCCGTGCCAGGTGTCCAGCTTGGTGAAAAATTTAGCACTAGAGTGTTTTAGTATTGCTTTGCCAAATGTGGTCATTGGGGGGTGGGGTCTTTTGATGGCCGTGTTCAGGTCCTGCGGGTCAATGTAGACTCAGAGGCTTTTTTCAGGCTTTTCGACCACAACTGCAGCATTTACCAAATTTGTGGGGTAACTAACCTTTTTGATGACCCCAAGTGCCTCCATCCTGTCTAGTTCCTTCTTTAACCTGTTTTGGAGGGATATTGGGATGCGTCTGGCTGGTACAGCCTTAGGTTCGGTTTCTTCTTTGAGTGTTCTGTGACACTCACCTATCGAGCTGTCCTATACCTTGAAATACGTCTTTGAATTCCTCGATGAATGGGTTTGGTTTTGTCACAGTAAGAATCAGCTTAATTAATTTTAGTTTCTTGCTGGTTTCGAAGCCTAGGATTGGGACGGGGGCGTCTTTCACTATGAAGAAGGGCTGTGTCTCAGTGCATCCGTTGGTATATGCGCAGTTAAGGCTGCAAACGCCAAGCGTTGGGATCTTCTGTCCTCCAAAATAAGTAAGAATTTGTAGCGTCTTATTGACTTTGGGCCTTGGTTTGAGGGTATTAAAAAATGTTTCAGGTATTATGTTGGCCTGTGCACCCGTGTCAATTTTGAAAGTGATACTGATATATTCGTTGATTATGAGCTTCACATATGGTTGATCATCACCTTTGTTCATGTTTATGGTGTCAATGAAGAGCTCATCATTGCTGTCTGGTTGATGCTCGTTTGTTTGACGTCGTTGATTTATTACGTTCACCACCTTTTTGCTGCTTTTGCAAACCTTTGCAAAATGGTTTGGTTTGTCACAGTTACTCCATATTTTTCATTTTGCGGGGCATTTGTGGGAAGGTGAATAATCCCCTCCACAGAAATAGCATTGTCTTACAGATGGGGCATGGTTTGATTTCTTTGCCCTCCTGACAAAATCCACTTCATGCCTTATGCATGTTTCTTGATAAGCTTGGCTGCCACAAGTATCAGGCTGTGACATTGTCCTGAACTGCACCTGGGTTTCTATATGTGTTCGCACTATAGTAATTGCTTGTGACAGAGCTAGACTGGAACCTGCTTGGAGGAGTTTCTCTCTAACTTTTGCTGAAGAGATGTCACATACAAGTCGATCTCTTACCATTTCATCTCTCATGGCTGTTGTGGAATATGCACATTCACGAGACAAAAGATTCAGATCAGTTATTTATTGATCCACTGGTTCACCATCTCGTTGATCACGTTTATAAAAGAGATATCTTTGAAACACTATTGCACTGAGGGAGGAAATATTCACTGAACTTGTCCATGTAGGGTTGAATTTTGTCCTGTTCATCATCTGTAATTTTAAAGGTACTACAGATGTATCGCCCTTTATCTCTAAGCCAGATCAGCAGGAAGGAGCATTGTACTTTTTCTGTCTTTCCGCTAAGGAGTCCTTGGAACATCAGCTTTGCGTGATTCTTAAATCTTGTCCATGCCTCTTTGAGGTTATCATTTGTCGAATCCATTGCAGGGTAGGGGACGTTGGCTTCCCTGTTGTTTTAGAGGATCTGACACCATGTAGAAAGTCTCAATGTTTATTCATTTGAAATAGAAACCCAGGTCACCTAGAAAAGAAAGGTAAGAATATTACAAGATCATTTTGAGGAACTTAGCTTTTAGTCTTGAGAAACAAGGATGCATATTGTCAAAATGCTTCTGATAACCTATGCAATGTTAGATCATTTAGAGGAACTTATCATTTAGATGAGAGAAAAAAGGATGGGTAGGGTCAAAATGTGTCTGATATCCTTAGCAACGTTAGATCATTTTGAGGAACTTAGCTTTTAGATTTGAGAAAAAAGGATGCATATTGTCAAAATGTAACTGATTTTCTTAGCAATATTAGATCATTATGAGAAACTAAACTTGTTGAGCAACAATTATGGATGTGGACAAATAAATATGATATTCTTAGATATCTTAGATCGTTTTGAGGAACTTATCTTTTAGTTGAGAGGAAGAAGGATGCATAGTGTCAAAATGCTTCTGATATTCTTGGTAATGTTTTATCATTATGAGGACCATATCATTTAGTTGAGAGAAACAAGGATGCCTAGGGTCAAAATAAATATGATATACTTAGCAATGTCAGATCATTTTGAGGAACTTAGCTTTTAGTTTTGAGAAACAAGGCTGGATGTGGACAAAATATATCTGATATCTTTAGCATTGTTAGATCATTTTCAGGAACATATCATTTAGATGAGAGAAACAAGGATGCATAGGGTCAAAATAAATCTGCTATCCTTAGCAATATTACGTAATTTTGAGGAACTTAGCTTTTACTTTTGAGAAACAAGGCTGGATGTGGACAAAATGCGTCTGCTATCTTTAGCAGAGGTACATCATTTTGAGGAACTTATCATTTAGATGAGAGAAACAAGGATGGGTAGGATGAAAATGAATCTGATATCCTTAGCAATGTTAGATCATTTTGAGGAACTTAGCTTTAAGTTTTGAGAAACAAGGATCCATATTGTCAAAATGTATCTGATATCCTTAGCCATGTTAGATCATTTTGAACAACTTAGCCTTTAGTTTTGAGAAACAAGGCTGGATTTGGACAAAATGGTTTTGATATCCATAGCAATGTTGGATTATTTTGAGGAAGTTATCATTTAGTTGAGAGAAACAAGGATGCATAGGGTCAAAATGGATCTGATATCCTTAGCAATATTAGATCATTTTGAGGAACTTAGCTATTAGTTTTGAGAAA
The DNA here is from genome assembly GCF_049724085.1 of Artemia sp. Qi Xiang Cuo. Classification (NCBI taxonomy): domain Eukaryota; kingdom Metazoa; phylum Arthropoda; class Branchiopoda; order Anostraca; family Artemiidae; genus Artemia; species Artemia sp. Qi Xiang Cuo. Next base: position 16,275,331 of record NC_142796.1, read on the forward strand.
CAAGGATACATATTGTCAAAATACATCGGATACCCTTAGCAATGTTAGATCATTATGAGGAACTTAGCTTTCAGTTTTGAGAAACAAGATTGTATATGGTTAAAATGCATCTGATATCCTTAGCAATGTTAGATAATTTTGAGGAACTTATCATTTAGTTGAGAGAAATAAAAATTCATATTGTCAAAACGCATCTGATATCCTTAGCAATGTTAGGTCATTTTGAGGAACTTAGCTTTTATCTAAGACAAAGAAGGATGCATGCGGTCGAAATGCATCTGATATCCTTAGCAATGTTATATCATTTTGAGGAACTTATCATTTAGTTGAGAGAAACAAGGATACATAGGGTCAAAATAAATCTGATATCTTTAGCAATGTTAGATCATTTTTAGGAACTTATCATTTAGTTGAGAAAAACATGGAAGCATAGGGTCAAATTGTGTCTGATAGCCTTAGCAATATTAGATCATTTTGAGGAACTTAGCTTTCATTTTTAGGAACTTATCATTTAATTGAGAGAAACAAAAATGCATAGGGTCAAAATGTATCTGATATCCTTAGCAATGTCTGATCATTATGAGGAACTTAGCTTTTAGTTTTGGAAAACAAGGATGAATTTGCACAAAATGCTTCTGAAATCCTTAGCAATGTTAGATCATCTTGAGGAACATATCATTTATTTGAGAGAAACAAGGATGCATATGGTCAAAATGCATCTCATATCCTTAGCAATGTTAGATCATTTTGAGGAACTAGTTGAGAGAACCATGCATGCATAGGGTCAAAATGTGTCTGATTGCCTTAGCAATGTTAGATCATTTTGAGGAACTTAGCTTTCATTTTTGAGAAACAAGGATGGTTGTGGTCAAAATGCATCTGATGTCCTTAGTAATGTTAGATCATTTTGAGGAACTTATCATTTAGTTGAGAGAAACAATGATGCATAGGGTCAAAATGTATCTGATATCCTTAGCAATGTTAGATCATTTTGAGGAACTTAGCTTTTAGTTTTGAAAAACAAGGATGGATTTGGACAAAATGCTTCTGAAATCCTTAGCAATGTTAGATCATCTCGAGGAACTTATCATTTATTTGAGAAAAACAAGGATGCATATGGTCAAAATGCATCTGATATCCTTAGCAATGTTAGATCATTTTGAGGAACTTAGCTTTTAGTTTTGAGAAACAAGGTTATATATTGTCAAAATGCATCGGATATCCTTGGCAATGTGAGATCACTATGAGGAACTTAGCTTTTAGTTTTGAGAAACAAGAATGTACATGGTCAAAATGCAACTGATATCTTCAGCAATGTTATATCATTTTGAGGAACTTATCATTTAGTTGAGAGAAACAAGGATGCATAAGGTCAAAATAAATCTGATATCTTTAGCAATGTTAGATCATTTTGAGGAAGTTATCAGTTAGTTGAGAGAAATATGGATGCATAGGTTCAAAATGTTTCTGATAGCCTTAGCAATGTTAGATCATTTTGAGGAACTTATCATTTTGTTGAGAGAAACAAGGATGGATGTGGAAAAAATGTATCTGATAGCCTTAGCAATGTTAGATCATTTGAGGAACTTAGCTTTTAGTTTTGAGAAACAAGGATGCATATTGTCAAAATGCTTCTGATATCCTTAGCAATGTTAGATCATTTTGAGGAAATTATCTTTTAGTTGAGAGGAACAAGAATGCATAGGGTCAAAATACATCTGATATCCTTAGCAGTGTTAGATCATTTTGAGGAACTTAGCTTTTAGTTTTGAAAAACAAGGATGGATTTGGACAAAATGCTTCTGATATCCTTAGCAATGTTAGATCTTCTTGAGGAACCTATCATTTATTTGAGAGAAACAAGGATGCATGTGATCAAAATGCATCTGATATCCTTAGCAATGTTAGATCATTTTGAGGAACTTAGCTTTCATTTTTGGGAAACAAGGGTGCATGTGGTCAAAATGTATCTGATATCCTTAGCAATGTTAAATCATTTTCAGGAACTTATCATTTTGTTGAGAGAAACAAGGATGGATGTGGACGAAATGCATCTGATAGCCTTAGCAATGTTAGATCATTTTGAGGAACTTAGCTTTTAGTTTTGAGAAACAAGGATGCATATTGTCAAAATGCTTCTGATACCCTTAGCAATATTAGATCATTTTGAGGAACTTATCATTTAGTTCAGAGAAACAATGATGCATAGGGGCAAAATACATCTGATATCCTTAGCAGTGTTAGATTATTTTGAGGAACTTAGCTTTTAGTTTCGAAAAACAAGGATGGATTTGGACAAAATGCTTCTAATCCTTAGCAATGTTAGATCATCTTGAGGAACTTATCATTTATTTGACAGAAACAAGGATGTATATGGTCAAAATGCATCTGATATCCTTTGCAATGTTAGATCATTTTGAGGAACTTAGCTTTTAGTTTTGAGAAACAAGGTTATATAATGTCAAAATGCATCGGATAACCTTAGCAGAATTAGATCATTTTGAGGAACTTATCATTTAGTTGAGAGAAAAAGGATGCATGTGGTCAAAATGCATCTGATATCCTTAGCAACTATAGATCATTTTGAGGAACTTAGCTTTTATTTTTTAGAAACAAGGGTGCATGTGGTCTAAATGTATCTGATATCTTTAGCAATGTAAGATCATTTTTAGTAAGTTATCATTTAGTTGAGAGAAACAAGGATGCAGAGGGTCAGAATAAATCTGATATCTTTAGCAATGTTAGATCATTTTGAGGAACTTATCATTTAGTTGAGAGAAACATCGATGCATAGGGTCAAAATGCGTCTGATAGCCTTAGCAATTTTAGATCATTTTGAGGAACTTAGCTTTCATTTTGGAGAAACAAGGATGCATGTGGTCAAAATGCATCTGATATCCTTAGCAATGTTAGATAATTTATAGGAACTTATCATTTTGTTGAAAGAAACTTGGATGGATGTGGACAAAATGCATCTGATAGAGTTAGCAACGTTAGATCATTTGAGGAACTTAGCTTTTAATTTTGAGACACAAGGATGCATATTGTCAAAATGCTTCTGATATTCTTAGCAATGGTAGATCATTTTGACGAACTTATCATTTAGTTGAGAAAAACAAGGATACATAGGGTCAAAATGTATCTGATAGCCTTACCAATGCTAGATCATTTTGAGGAACTTAGCTTTTTTTTTAGAAACAAGGATGCATGTGGTCAAAATGCATCTGATATCCTTAGCAATGTTAAATCATTTATAGGAACTTATCATTTTGTTGAGAGAAACAAGGATGCATATGGTGAAAATGCATCTGATATCCTTAGCAATATTAGATTATTTTGAGGATCTCAGCTTTTAGTTTTGAGAAACAAGGATGCATATTGTCAAAATGCTTCTGATATCCTTAGCAATGGTAGATCATTTTGAGGAACTTATCATTTAGTTGAGAGAAAAAAGGGTGCCAAGTGTCAAAATGTATCTTATATCCTTAGCAATGTTAGATCATTTTGAGGAACTTAGCATTTCGTTTTGAAAAACAAGGATGGATGTGGACAAAATGCTTCTGATATCCTTAGCAATGTTAGATCATCTTGTTGAACTTATCATTTAATTGATAAAAACAAGGATGCATATGGTCAAAATGCATCTGATATCCCTAGCAATGTTGGATCATTTTGAGGAACTTAGCTTTTAGTTTTGAGAAACAAGGCAATGTATTGTCAAAATGCATCGGATATCATTGGCAATGTTAGATCATTATGAGGAAGTTAGCTTTTAGTTTTGAGAAACAAGAATGTATATGGTCGAAATGCATCTGATATCTTTAGCAATGTTAGAACATTTTGAGGAACTTAGCTTTTAGTTTTGAGAAACAAGGATGAATGTGGACAAAATGCAATTGGTTGACAGAAATAACGATAATTGGGTCAAAATGCATCTGATATCCCTAGCAATGTTAGATCATTTTTTGGAACTTAGCTTTTAGTTTTGAGAAACAAGGATGAATGTGGACAAAATGCATCTGATATCCTTAGCAGAATTATATCATTTTGAAAAACTTGTCATTTAGTTGAGAGAAACAAGGATGGATAGGGTTAAAATGTATCTTCTATACTTAGCAATGTTAGATCATTTTGAGGAACTTAGCTTTTAGTTTTAAGAAACACGGATACATATTGACAAATTGCATCTGATATCCTTAGATCATTATGGGGAACTGAGCTTTTAGTTTTGAGAAACAAGGATACATATGGTCAAAATGCATCTGATATCCTTAGCAATGTTATATCATTTTTAGGAACTTATCATTTAGTTGAGAAAAAAAAGATGCATGTGGTCAAAATGCAACTGATATCCTTAACAATTATAGATCATTTTGGGGAACTTAGATTTTATTTTGTAGAAACAAGGATGCAAGTGGTCAAAATGCATCTGATCAATATGATCATTATGATAATAATGATCATTAGATCATTATGAAGAACTTAGCTCTTAGTTTTGAGAAACAAGAATGTATATGGTCAAAATGCATCTGATATCTTTAGCTATGTTAGATCATTTTGAGGAACTTATCATTTGGTTGAGAGAAATAAGGATACATAGGGTCAAAATGTATCTGATACCCTTGGCAATGTTAGATCATTTTTAGGAAATTAGCTTTTAGTTTTGAGAAACAAGGATGGATGGGGAAAAAATGCATCTGATATCCTTAGATATCAGATGCATTTTAAATGATCGTTAGATCATTTTGAGGAACTTATAATTTAGTTGAGAGAAACAATGATGGATAGGGTCAAAATGCATCTGATATACTTAGCAATGTTAGATCATTTTCAGGAACCTAGCTTTTAGTTTTGAGAAACAAGGATACATATTGTCAAAATGCATCTGATATCCTTAGCAATGTTAGATCATTATGAGAAACTGAGCTTTTAGTTTTGAGAAACAAGGATACATGTGGTCAAAATAAATCTGATATCCTTAGCAATGTTATATCATTTTGAGGAACTTATCATTTAGTTGAGAGAAACAAGGATGCGTAGGGTCTAAATAAATCTGATATCTTTAGCAATTTTACATCATTTTGAAAAACTTATCATTTAGTTGAGAGAAACATGGATGCATAGGGTCAAAATGCATCTTATATCTTCAGCAATGTTAGATCATTTTGAGGAACTTAGCTTTTAGTTTTGAGAAATAGGGATGCATGCGGTCAAAATGCATCTGATATCATTAGCAATGTTATATCATTCTGAGGAACTTATCATTTAGTTGAGAGAAACAAGGATGCATAGGGTCAAAATAAATCTGATATCTGTTGCAATGTTAGATTATTTTGAGGAACTTATCATTTAGTTGAGAGAAACATGGATGCATAGGGTCAAAATGCGTCTGATAGCCTTAACAATGTTAGATCATTTTGAGGAACTTAGCTTTCATTTTTGAGAAACAAGGATGCATGTGGTCAAAATGTATCAGATATCCATAGCAATGTTAGATCATTTTGAGGAACTTATCATTTAGTTGAGAGAAACAAGGATGCATAGGGTCAAAATGCATCTGATATCCTTAGTAATGTTAGATCATTTTGAGGAACTTAGCTTTTAATTTTGAAAAACGGATGGATTTGGACAAAATGCTTCTGAAATCCTTAGCAATGTTAGATCATCTTGAGGAACTAGTTGAAAGAAACATGCATGCATAGGGTCAAAATGCGTGTGATAGCCTTAGCAATGCTAGATCATTTTGAGGAACTTAGCTTTCATTTTGAGAAACAAGGATGCATGTGGTCAAAAGGCATCTGATATCCTTAGCAATGTTAGATCATTTTGAGGAACTTATCATTTAGTTGAGAGAAACAAGGATTCATAAGGTCAAATTGCATCTGATATCCTTAGCAATTTTAGATCATTTTGAGGAACTTAGATTTATAGTTTTGAAAAACAAGGATGGATATGGACAAAATGCTTCTGAAATCCTTAGCAATGTTAGATCATCTTGAGAAGCTTCTCATTTATTTGAGAGAAACAAGGATGCATATGGTCAAAATGCATCTTATATCCTTAGCAATGTTAGATCATTTTGAGGAACTTAGCTTTTAGTTTTGAGAAACAAGGTTATATATTGTCAAAATGCATCGGATATCCTTGGCAATGTTAGATCATTATGAGGAACTTAGCTTTTAGTTTTCAGAAACAAGAATGTACATGGTCAAAATGCAACTGATATCTGTAGCAATGTTATATTATTTTGAGGAACATTTAGTTGAGAGAAACAAGGATGCATAAGGTCAAAATAAATCTGATATCTGTAGCAATGTTAGATAATTTTGAGGAAGTAATCATTTAATTGAGAGAAATATGGATGCATAGGGTCAAAATGTGTCTGATAGCCTTAGCAATGTTAGATCATTTTGAGGAACTTAGCTTTTATTTTTGAGAAACAAGGATGCATGTGGTCAAAATGCATCTGATATCCTTAGCAATGTTAGATCATTTTGAGGAAGTTATCATTTAGTTGAGAGAAACAAGGATGCGTAGGGTCTAAATAAATCTGATATCTTTAGCAATTTTACATCATTTTGAAAAATTTATCATTTAGTTGAGAGCAACATGGATGCATAGGGTCAAAATGTGTCTGATATCCTTAGCAATGTTAGATCATTTTGAGGAACTTAGTTTTTAGTTTTGAGAAACAATCATGAATGTGGTCAAAATGCATCTGATATCCTTTGCAGAATTTGATCATTTTGAGGAACTTATCATTTTGTTGAGAGAAACAAGGATGGATCTGGACAAAATGCTTGTGATAGCCTTAGCAATGTTAGATCATTTTGAGGAACTTATCATTTAGTTGAGAGAAACATGGATGCATAAGGTCAAAATGCGTCTGATCGCCTTAGCAATATTAGATCATTTTGAGGAATTTAGCTTTCATTTTTGAGAAACAAGGATGCATGTAATCAAAATGTATCTGATATCCTTAGCAATGTTAGATCATTTATAGGAACTTATCATTTTGTTGAGAGAAACAAGGATGGATGGGGACAAAATGCAACTGATAGCCTTATTAATGTTAGATCATTTTTAGGAACTTAGCTTTGACTTTTGAGAAACAAGGATGCATATTGTCAAAATGCTTCTGATATCCTTAGCAATGTTAGATCATTTTGAGGAACTTAGCTATTAGTTTTGAAAAACAATGATGGATGTGGACAAAGTGCTTCTGATATCCTTAGCAATGTTAGATCATCTTATTGAACTTATAATTTAGTGAGAGAAACAAGGATGCATATGGTCAAACTGCATCCGATATCCTTAGGAATGTTAGATCATTTTCAGGAACTTAGCTTTTAGTTTTGAGAAACAAGGCTATATATCGTCAAAATACATCGGATATCCTTGGCAATGTTAGATCAGTATGAGGAACTTAGCTTTTAGTTTTGAGAAACACGAATGTATATGGTCAAAATGCATCTAATATCTTTAGTAATGTTAGATCATTCTGAGGAACTTATCATTTGGTTGAGAGAATTAACAATATATAGGGTCAAAATGCATCTGATATCCCTAGCAATGTTAGATCATTTTGAGGAACTTCGCTTTTAGTTTTGAGAAACAATCATGAATGTGGTCAAAATGCATCTGATATCCTTAGCAGAATTAGATCATTTTGAGGAACTTATCATTTAGTTGAGAGAAAGAAGGATAGATAGAGTCAAAATGTATCTGCTATACTTAGCAATGTTAGATAATTTTGAGGAACTTAGCTTTTAGTTTTGAGAAACAAGGATACATATTGTCAAAATGCATCTGATATCCTTAGCAATGTTAGATCATTACGAGGAACTGAGCTTTAAATTTGAGAAACAAGGATGCATGTGGTCAAAATGTATCTCATATCCTTAGCAATATTATATCATTTTTAGGAACTTATCATTTAGTTGGGAGAAAAAAGGATGCATGTGGTCAAAATGCATCTGATATCCTTAGCAATGTTAGATCATTTTGAGGAACTTAGCTTTTATTTTTTAGAAGCTAGGATGCATATGGTCAAAATTGATCTGATATATATAGCAATGTAAGATCATTTTTAGGAACTTATCATTTTGTTGAGAGAAACAAGGATGGATTTGGACAAAATGCTTCTGATAGCCTTAGGAATGTTAGATCCTTTTGAGGAACTTATCATTTAGTTGAGAGAAACAAGGATCAATAGGGTCAAAAAGCATCTGATACCCTTAGCAATGTTAGATCATTTTGAGGAGCTTAGCTTTTATTTTTGAGAAACATGGATGGATGTGTAAAAAATGCTTCTGATATCCTTTGCAATGTTGGATCATTTTGAGGAAGTTATCATTTAGTTGAGAGAAATAAGGATGCATAGGGTCAAAATGCATCTGATATCCTTAGCAATATTAGATCATTTTGAGGAACTTTTCTGTTAGTTTTGAGAAACAAGGATACATATTGTCAAAATACATCGGATACCCTTAGCAATGTTAGATCATTATGAGGAACTTTGCTTTCAGTTTTGAGAAACAAGAATGCATGTGGTTAAATGCTTCTGATATCTTTAGCAATGTTACATCATTTTGAGGAACTTATCATTTAGTTGAGAGAAATAAGGATTCATATTGTCAAAATGCATCTGCTACACTTAGCAATATTACATACTTTTGAGGAACTTAGCTTTTAGCTAAGAGAAACAAGGATGGATTTGGACAACATGTGTCTGCTATCTTTATCAGACGTAAATCATTTTGAGGAACTTATCATTTAGATGAGAGAAACAAGGATGGGTAGGATCAAAATGTAACTGATATACTTGGATGGTTATGTGTGTTGGTCGATTTATTTGATGTTTTTCATGGATGTTTTCATGGTTTTTGTCAGTGAGAATTTGAAAAAACAGGAATTTTGTCACATTTATTGATTTTTATATGGTTTTGTCAGTGAGAATTTGAAAAAACAGGAACTTTCTCACATTTATGGATAGTTTTTGTCAGCGAGAACTTGAAAAAACATGAACTTTCTCACATTTATGTATTTTTTCATGGATGGTTATGTATGTAGGTCGATTAATTTGATGTTTTTAATGGAGGTTTGATGGATATTGTCAGTTAGAATTTGAAAAACAGGAACTTTGTATATTTTTTGGATGTGTTTATGGTTTTTTTCAGTGAGAATTTGAAAAAACAGGAACTTTCTCACATTTATGGATGGTTTTTGTCAGTGAGAATTTGAAAAACAGGAATTTTGTCACATTTATGGATGTTTTCATGGATGGTTATGTGTGTTTGTCGATTTATTTGATGTTTTTCTTGGATGTTTTATGGTTTTTGTCAGTGAGAATTTGAAAAAACAGGAACTTTCTCACATTTATGTCTGTTTTTATGGATTTTGTCAGTGAGAATGAAAAAACAGAAACTTTCTCACTTTAATGAATTATTGAGTCTAATGGGGGCAGGTCAATGACACTTCCTTCTTGTTGTTGCTCGATGCAAATGTTATGATCCAGAAATAGTATTTGTTGTTGTTGCTCTCAGCGAATGTTATGAGTTTCCCGGAAACTGTTAGATCTCATGTTTCCTTCTCAGACAATCAGAAGGCTTGCTTACATCTCCTTCTAAGTCAATCAGGAGGGTGGAAATATTAGAAAAAGAGGATTGCAGGTTGGCTTAGTTTAAAAGTTTAGATTTTAGTTTTAGTTTAGTTTTAGTTTGGTTTAGTTTAGAGTTTTAGTTAGATTTTCAGTTTAATTTAGTTTAGTTTTAGATTAGTGTTTAGTTTTAGTGTAGAATTTTTGGTAGTTTAGATTTTAGTTAGTTTAATAGTTTAGAGTTTTAGTTTAGCTAGAGTTTTAGTTTAGTTTTAGTTTAGAGTTTTAGTTTAGCTAGAGTTTTACTAAAAAGTTTTAGTTAGAGTTTTAATTTAGCAGTTTAATTTAGATTTTAGTTAGTTTAGTAGTTTTGATTTTTAGTTTAGTTTTAGTTTAATGTTTAGTTTTCTTTTAGTTTTTAGTTTAGTTTTAGTTTATTTTTCGATTAGCTTTTGAGTTATGCTTCAGGTTTCTGTATAGTTAATTTTAGAATTCTAATTTATTATTTTAATTTGGTTTTATCCAATTATAAAAATAGTGAATCTTCTTATTTTAGAGTTTTAGTTAGTTTATTTGTTATTAGGTTTAGTTAGCGTAATAGTTCAGATTTTTAGTTAGTTTAGTTAGTTTAGTAGTTTAGTTTAGTTCTAGTTTAGTTTTAGTTTAGTGTTATAATTTATATTTTGTTTAGTTTTAGTTAGAGTTTTAACTTAGTAGCTTAATTTAGATTTTAGTTAGTTTAGTAGTTTTGATTTTTAGTTAAGTTTTAGTTTAATGTTTAGTTTTCTTTTAGATTTACTTAGCTTTTAGTTTTGAGAAACAAGGCGGGATGTAGACAAAATGCTTCTGATATCCTTGGCAAAGTTATATCTTTTTGAGGAAATTATCATTTAGATGAGAAATGTAAGGATTTATAGGATGAAAATATATATTTTATCCTTAGCAATGTTTGATCATTTTAAGCAACTTAGCTTTCAGTTTTGAGAAACAAGGATACATATTGTCCAAATTCATCAGATATCCTTAGCAATGGTAGATTATTTTGACGAACTTAGCTTTTAGCTTTTAAAAACAATGATGCATATGTTCAAAATGCATCGGATATCCTTAACAATATTAGATCATTATGAGGAACTTACCTGATATTTTTGAGAAACAAGGATGCATGAGGTCAAAATGCATCTGTTATCTTTAGCAATGTTGGATAATTTTTAGGAACTTATCATTTAGTTTAGAGAAGCATGGATGCATAGGGTCAAAATGCTTCTGATATCCTCAGCAATGTTAGATCATTTTGAGGAACTTATCTTTTAGTTGAGAGAAACAAGGATGCATAGGGTCAAAATGTGTCTGATAACCTTAGCATTGTTAGATCATTTTGAGGAACTTAGCTTATAGTTTTGAGAAACAAAGATACATGTGGTCAAAATACATCTGATATGCTTAGCAATTTTAGATCATTATTAGGAACTTGTCATTTAGTTGAGAGAAACAAGGATGCATAGTGCCAAAATACATCTGATATCCTTAGCAATACTAGATAATTTTGAGGAACTTAGCTTTTAGTTTTGAGAAACATGTATGGATGTGGACAAAATGCATCTGATATCTTTAGCAGTATTAGATCATTTTGAGGAACTTATCATTTAGTTGAGAGAAACAAGGATGCATAGGGTTAAAATGCATCTGATAAACTTAGCAATGTTAGATCATTTTGAGGAACTTATCATTTAGTTTTGAGAAACATGGAAAATATTGTTTTAGGTAAATTTCATGTCATTTTAAGATACATACAAAAAAATAATAAAAAAAGTCGAATAATTTTCCAAAAAAAATCAGCCCAAAAAAAGTGCTACTGCAAACATTATTTTTCTAATAGTAAAAGTCACGATTAACATATCAATCAGTCTCATTTTGAATTTGGAAAATATTAAATGTGAATTTTTATGTTTTAAGTATGTTTCAAGTCATTCTAAGAGATGTAAAAAAAAACTAAAAAAAGGTTGGGGGGCCTTTTGAGAAGGGGGGGTTGGAGGGAGGGGTAGAGGAATGGGGTTTAAGGATATGGGGGAGGATTTGGGGCCCAAATAAAAAATAAGTAAGATTTGCCTCATATACTAAGCTCGCAAACCATTTAAACGCAGTGTTTGCGCACTCTTTAGTTTTGATATTGCTCTTTACCGACCTCTGAAGATCCAGGTTCAAAAATATTTAACAATTCTTTAACTATAAGGGGACTGTATAAACCATTCGATAAATTATATTAGAATTAATCCCTTTACCCGCTAAGAATACAAATGAATAACTTACTTCTTGCTTGTAGCTTTCATCAATATTTCTTTTGTTAGAATTCATTGTTTTATTTCAAATACCAAATTTGAACTAAGAAAATAACTCGCCATCAGAGTTTTTATACCATGTTCAAGGTGAAACATAAAAACCACGCCTAACATATTGCTTAAAAGATAGAATTTGGTAACCATCAACTGTATGTAGCCATACCAGGAAAAAACGATCGGTGTATGAGAACAGCCATGACTCTAACAGAAGCATGAAATTTAATTCAAAATCATTGTACTATGAATAACACGAATTTTCTTGGTATGCTGATTATAATTAAAACATCAAAACCAACCAAAGATTTGACTTTATAGGCGTGGTGTTTTTTTTTATAAGATACATGTATAAAAGGTAATGTGGATTTTTAATGTCTAGAGTTTTATGGATGGAAAAAGCCCAAAAAGATTGACTATGTATCTGCTTGGAATGTTCTCCCGCTTGTATGGTCGGAGTACTGTCCGCTTCTTTAGATTGACATAGTAAGGGGTACTGTCCGCTACCTATCATTGACACAATAAGGGGGTACTGTCCGCTCTCTTTCATTGACCCAATTAAGGGGTACTGTCCGCTCTCTTAGATTGACCCAATAAGGGGGTACTTTCCACTCTCTTAGATTTAAACTATACTACTAACAATGATCGGGCCGGTGGCATGCCGCCGACATCTCACCGGTGGTGGCGCTAAAAAATCATCTGCTAGACTACCTCTTACGCTCAGCTGCTTTGTACTAAGTCTAGCTCTGACAGTTTTCTGGGACTATGTCTAGGAGCTTAATTTAAAGAGAATCTAGCATTGGAGTGAAGAGCATAGTCCTGCAAAAAATGTCCAAACAGCAAATTGTACCTATTATGGAGATTAATTTTCTTTCGTGGTTTATCCGGTATTTAGATTCAGTGCTGGGTATTGACAGTCTCAATTTAAAAGATGAATATATTTATTTGGTTTACTTTTTATGTACCTGAAATTACGGTAAAGCTATGGATCTGATCCAATATAATGCCCTATTTTATTTGAGCAATTTTTCAGTTTTTGACTTAATATATCTTGTCCTCCCCAATCTTACTCTTTTATTGTTAAGTTTCTTGGCTAAGGCTTACTATTTTTTAGTTCTATAGAGATCTGCAAAGGTTGAACATGGGTAGATTCAGATCCAGTATTGCCGAGAGAATAACTGGACTTGCCAAAAAATGGATGAGGCATACCATTGATCGATGTGAAAGAGGAAGAGGCGTACGTCCTAAGTGGGCTCATCATGGTTTGAACTTTTTAACTGTTGCTTGTGACCCCAAGCATACTTGTTATTTAAGTGACTCTGAATTTGAAGAATTTAAAAAGAATATTAGTAAGTGTCTTGCTCATGTAATTGGAAAATCAGATGATGGGGTTCTTGCATCTTTAGGACTACATTCACTTCAGAGAGGATCATGGTTTGCGTCAAAAGGATCTCAGTACGGTTCTGATGATCAGTCTGACGTGATGTCAAATCCTAACAGTTCAACTTCTTGTTCTACACATTCGAGTGTGTCATACTTTGATGATGAAAAGTTTATGTCAAGCTCAATACAATCCCCGACCCCTCCCAGTGCCAAAGTCGTCTCTAATTGGCAAAATAACGTTGCCAAGTCAGTAAGTCAAGTGGATGAAGAGCGGGATTCTTTTCTTCGGAGTAACGGAATTACCGGTAGAGTAACAGATGTTTGTCCAACATTCAAGGTTCAGATAAAATCAAAAACTGTGAACTTCTCCTGGCAGAAGGGTGTTAAAATTGGCCAAGGGAGGTTTGGTAAAGTGTTTGTAGCGATTAACACAAAAACTGGGGACGTGTATGCCATGAAAGAGATACCGATATCACTAGGAGATCACAGAGCTCTGAGAAAGCTTGCCGACGAGCTGCGTATATTTGAAGGAATTAGACACAAAAATCTCGTCCGCCACTATGGTGTTGAGATTCACAATAACGAAATGCTTATTTTTATGGAATATTGTGCAGAAGGGACCTTGGAGTCACTCATTGAGGAAATCAAGGACCCTTTACCTGAAGTGTTGATTAGAAGGTATTCGAGACAACTGTTAGAAGCTATTCGTGAACTACATGAACACGGTATTGTTCACAGGGATGTTAAGAGTAAGTTGAATTGTTTTCCCGCCTTAATTCCAGTTTTTCTTCCTTATTCCCTCTCTCTTATTCTCCTTGTTACCTTTCTCTGGCTCTTCCTGTTATTTATAATAAATAAATTAGGTATAACTGTACATGAGCTCCATGACCGTAAATCATCTTAATCCTTATCCTCCTGACATATTTTACAAAAGGGATAGAAAATGTTTACAATCATGTTTAAACGTTTTTTGACATCAAACGAATCTTATTGTAAAGAAACAAGATACATCATCCCATGCCACGACTAGCCACAACAAAAGTCTTTTGAGCTTGCATGCAGCCTATAGACGGTATTTACCCACTCCTGACTTAAGCTAAGATTTACTTGAATGTATTTTCTACCCTGAAATTGCTTCTGATATCACATTACTTAAGCACTGCTTTTTTTAGAATGCTTTTAACTCTTTTTGATGCCAGTTTTTTCGCACAATTAAACAATCGATCTGTTTCAGAATACATATTCTAAATATATGTGACTGCCCAGTGGAGGAAGGAGGGAGATATTTTTGCAGCTGGGCTTACTCATAAATGCTATAGAAATAATATACGTTGCTCTTTTTTAATGTCATTGTTTTTTACGCAATGGAAAAGTTACCATTTAATTAAACAATTCTTCATTTTACTTTTGTATGTTTTGAGTATTTCATTTAAGTACATATCCGTATAGTACGCTACTATACATTATCAGGAATTCCTTGATGTTTCTCCAAGTTTTAGTTCCCCAAAAAGCATTAACTCTGAGCATTTTTATATACATCCCTGTTAAGTAAAAACAATTTTCCTTTAATCCAGACTATGGACTGACTGTTTAGTAGGGAGCTATCAACGACTCCGAGATACACATAATTTATTCAAGGATTATTGATCGAGTCTAATGGGGTCAATGTCCCCTTTTTCAAGGTCGATTTATTTGTTGTTTCTAGGTATAATGACTCCGGGGCGAAGTTTGCACCTGCGCATTAACGGTAAGAGATGTATTGATCGACTCGAGGGGAACTGGATTTCTGAGTAATTGATTACATAAGCAAAGACGGTGAATTATTGATCCACGAAAGGGGAACAGGATCACGTGTCTTTTTCAAATCCAATCAGGGAAGTTTTGTAAGGTTTCCCATTACATCACAATTTGCCCTTGAGATTTTGTATATAACGGACATGAGGATAAATTATCATAAAGTTTTAAGACACAATGGAACAAGCATCGGATATTATTGATTTGGAAACTTTGGCTACATCGATTTATAATGTGAGTTCTGTTTAGTAAATTTTCTTAGTTTATTGTCAAATAAAATCATTTTACATAGTCCCACTCCAGTAAATTCAAATTCAGGATATACCCCCTCCCCCCACAATACAAACTCCTCTATATGATGTTTATAGTCGATAGAAAGCGTAAAATACACTCTTTCTTACCATGTAAACCTCCCTCCTCCCCCTGTTTACGACTTTAATTCTTTCATTGGAAATAATTCAGTTTTTGTTAAATTTATCCTACCTAAAAGTGACAGTCAACTTTCGTCAACTCTTAATATACTGACCCCCTTATGACGCTAAACCACTAAGATTTAAAAAGCTGATAATCGTTGACACCCGTCAAGTGTACTTCCTGGTTCTTAATTCTCATGAATTACGATAGCGGCTTAGCAAAGGTTTCGCTGTTAGAGTGCATATTATTCATTTTTTTCTAGCTTTTATTCGATAAAGTTTCTTTTATATTCTCAGGGGGAGAGGGGGTGAAAAATATGGTTTTTAGCTTTGATAGTGTTGGGCTAGAAAACAAAGTCTTTATTATGCGTAAATTGAATAGCATTTTTACCTATGATCGTAAATTTTAGGCCCATAAGCTGTGTGTTAACGAGCTTTTTTTATATCTATATTAAAGCCTATAGACTGGAACATTTAATTTTTTTTCTAAATGGTAAAAATAGAAACATTGATTTATATCCTAAGGCTACAGACTACTGTTTGTCAAGGTTTATTTTTCACAAGTTGTGTAATAAAAATGTTTGATTTTTAAGCCTAGTATATTTCTCGGAAACTTTTACTTTTTGCTTTGCTGAAAAGGGGGAGAGGCTTCTTTGCGATAAATACTTTCTAGACAAAATTAGGGTTAGGTGTGGGGGGGGGTACTAATTTTTCTTCTGTAAAAAAGGGAATCATTTTTCCATACTAAATTTTTTCTTCTTTTTTAAGGCCAATTATGAAGAATGCGTGCCTCCTCCATCAAAGAGAGAAAGAGAGGGTGAGGCAGCCCCATCAGTGCCAGCCCCTATGCAGCCTGGCAGAAAACCGAAAAGAGAATGGGCGGCTTCTCATAATATGGCGATCCCCGCCGTCTCATCTGTGCAAACCCGTGGCATCACTGGCTCGACTGCACAAGTCCGTGCCGTCACTGGCCCGGCTGCTCAAGCCCATGTACTCTCCGGTCCGGCTATGCAAGAGCGTGACGTCGCCAGCTCGTCTGCCCCCCATCATGCTTTACCAGGACCATCTGGCACTCAACTGCAACCGGAATATAAAAATGTAAGCATTTTTACCATATTTTCAACACAGTAAAAGCGTGTCAGAGATATTAAAAGGCATTTTTCCCCCAAAGGAAATATAGCGTTCCCCCTTTTGAATCAGGTCAAGTGCATGCATTCACCCTGCTAAATTCTCTTAGCGAAGCCCAAAAAAGGCACTATATTCTGATCATAATTTCACCATAGTAAATGGCAAAGTCTTTGCGATATAAACTGCATTATTAACGAATGCTTAATCCTGCTTCTACAAATATTATAAAACCAATTTTCTATCGGAATGAGAGGATATTGTCTGAAAGGGATAGGCTACCAAGTAAAGACCCCGGTTTTTTCAAAGCAGATAGAGTATTAATATGAATTTTTTTTGAGGGGTTGTTTGAACGAAATCAAAACCTATTATGTTATCTTTTAGATTATATTAAGTTGGAACTTTCAGAACAGTGAATTAACCAAATGCTACTACTACTACTAAGCACATGTAAATAATAATCCAATTTTTAAAATAGGGTGATTTAGACACTTTGAAAATAAGCTATTTTCTTTTATAGGTTGTATTGGTACCATATTCACCATCTCCCCCCTGTTCGTCAGTTGGAGAAGAAGACGCGCCTGTGGAGCTCTCCAACAATTCACCATGGGATGGTATCATTAACGAAATTCCAGATAATATTGATGATTTTCTTAATGTTGATAATAGCGCAGTTGGGCGGGGGGACTTACCTTTGCTAAGTCCAAACACCTTACAGCTTTTAGATGATTTCACCCGGGAATTAACAGGGAACCCTCCCCCCACTGATTACATACTTCCACTTTAAACAAATGAAGTGGCTTCGAACAACTCTATTATTGAACAATGTGGGGCAGGGGGTGATGATAATATACATGAAGGGGAGGGGGAGGATGAAATGTCATCGAACAATCCTATTATTGAACAATGTGGGGGAGGGGTGATGAAAATATACATGAGGGGGAGGGTGAGGATGAAATTTCATCGAACAATCCTATTGATGAACAATTTGGGGGAGGTGTGGTGATAATATACAGGAGGGGGAGGGTGACAATACCTAATTTATAACATTTCCTGAATTCCAACTGTCAAATTCAATTTTAAATACGATAGTCGTTTACATTGCAACTTTTGGAGATCCTTTTAATTCGTTTATGGGGGGTAATTTTGTATTTGACCCTATAGAAATTGTCCATGAATATGTAGATAGAATTCGTGCACTCTTAGGAAACCAGATTCAGTTGTGAGGGGGGGGGTAGGGATTCAATTAAGGTTTCAATTCTTTTAAAGATATTTTATTTAAATGAGGGCAAAAGTGAAGTTTATCATCATTATGTACATACCGAGATGTGTCTATCCCCATTTAGAAAATTTTGAGGGCGTGTTTTCGGATTGGATAGGCCACATTATTATGCATCTTGAGAATTATAACGAAAACGGTAGTGGGTCTGTGGTTTTATTTGTTGGAAATTTAAGCGTTAATATTTTTAAATTTAAAAAAGATTTTATTTTAAGAGGGGGGCATGGGGAAAGGGCAATAGCTTTAAAATATAATTCAGATTTAGAGGGTTGTCAAGGTGATCAGAGAATCTGTTTTGAAACAGGCCAAAAATGTTCCATGTACGCTTTCCTCATTTCAGTATTCCGACCTGTATGAAATGAAGCCACAAAGAAAAATTTAGAATATTGGGCTTTGCATGGGAAGGTGGGGTCCAATTTTTCCATTGTAGATTTCAGTTGTTTAGAGGGAAAATACCCAGTAACGCTCATGTACAATGATATTTTTGAAAGGGCCAATGCCCGTTTAAATATCGGTGTTACTGTGGTTCAATATGAAACAGAATTTGAGGATGGGGCTCGCTCTAAAAAGAAGAGGCTGGTGTTCCCAGTAAGGGGACCGTCAATTGAATTGGTGAAGCACTGGGTTTGGTTGTTGTACACACCACCTAGTGAACCCAATGCAATTGGCCATTTCAACCCAATTACAGACATCAGTAGAGTTCTGGGGGAGGGTAAGACTAATGGGGTACGTTTCTACTGTCCAACATGCCTGTCTCAATTTTGGACAGAATTAAAGTTACAAAATCACATGAAGCATTGTAGACGGCATGGCTATCAGTCAGTGGAAACAGTTTCAGGGGATAGGGCCATTTTACGCTTTGAAAATTTTCAAAATACTCTCCTCCAGAGCAATAAAATCTCTTTGGATTGTGAGGAGAAGCTAGTGGAAGTGAACGATCCTCGATTTCCAAATCAAATCAAAGAACATCGAGCCATTGCAGTCTCCTACGCCCACGCACAATGAGACAGTTCTAACACTGCAGTTGTTAGAAATAGTCGAAACGTTTGATGAGGGTGAGTGCATGGTCAAGGCACTGACTAAATTAATTGGCGTCGCTAATCGCGCTATTTCTCGTTTGAGAAATACACATTATCCTATGGTATTGTCTGCAGAGGATCGTCTCGCGATTAAAAATCAAAAAATATGCTGGGTTTGTTAGGGGGAGTTTGAAGAGGGGGATAAAGGGAAAGGCAATAGAGGGAAAAGAGGGGGAAGAGGAAAGTCAGAGATCACAATCACTTGTGGCAGGAAATATCCTCAGGGGGTAGTAATTTTAGAGGGGTAGCACATCAATCATGCAATGGGAATGTAAGCCAGCAGTTTTTTATTCCGGTTTTCATTCATAATTCAAATTATAATTTAAAATTTATTTTACCGGCTTTGGCACGTATGCAGAGGGAGGGAGGGGGAGTAGATAGTCCATGGGTAAATAATTCATTTACCTATAACATCATCCCCAAATCAGCAGAAAAGTTGGTGCTTCTCGAGTTGAAATGGCAGGTAGTGAATAACGGGCATACGTGCCTGAATAAAATCAGGTTTTTAGATTCTTTTAGTTTTTTCCCAAAGGCATTGAGTCAATTGATCCAAGTGCAGAAAAGTGATAATTTTGATATTTTTCCTTTGCTTAAACAGCCCTTTCAAGACAGTGAAATGTATGACCTATTGACCTGTAAAGGTGTATATGCATACGACTATTACTGTTCTGGCGCCCGCTTAAGCGAGGAGAAACTACCTCCAATTGAAGCTTTCTATAATTCACTCACCAACTGTGAATGCACTGCCGAGGAACATGAATTTGCCAAGAAGGTGTGGGCTAAGGGGGAATTGTAAAATGGGTGGGATTATTGTAGACTGTACTTGGCCAGTGACGTTTTAACTCTGTTACATATTGTCTGCAAGAACACAGATCAAATTTATTCAGAGTTTGGACTAGATATAGGGTATTATTTTTCCACACCACATTTTGTGATGGACTTGATTTTGAAAATTAGTAGGGAAGAAATAGGTTTGATAACTGGTTTAGATCAACACCTTTTTGTAGAAAGATCAATGAGGGGGGGGTATGTTTTTCATGGAGATCGCGTTTTGACAACAGATCCAAGCGGAAAAAACAGCAGCGGTGCAAAGTCAAATGCAGTTTTTTTTTACAAGAACTCTTTATATCCCTCGGCAATGTCTCACTACTCTTTGCCGTGTGGGAACTATAAATGGCTTGAGAATCATTGTGAGTTCCCTGGCATTCACACCGTTGAGGGCAATGGGCCACAAGGATGGTTCTTTGAAATTGATGGTCACATTCCACTGGCGCTTCATGATTCAGTCAGAGATTTTGTTTTCCCCTGTATCAATCGACCAGTGACCAAGGACTCACTGAGTCCCTACATTCGATCATTGGTTGAGGATATGGGGATGCATTGGACCCCCTCTAAGCAGAAACTGATTGCAGATCTGGACCCTAAAGAGAAAATTGTTGTTCACCATGTGCTTTTGCACTGGATGGTGAACAATGGTTTCAAGATCACCAAAATACATAGGGTCCTGCAATTCAATCAAAAACCCTATTTGAAGACGTTTATCGACACCTTTGTTGATAAACATTCTCGGGCAAACACTAAAGTAGAGAAGGAAATGTACAAGCTCATTCTAAATTCAGCCTTTGGAAAAATGTGTGAAAGCGTACGGAACAGATCTCGTTGCGACGTCGTGACTGACCCTCAAGAGTGTGCACGAATTATTGCAGACCCCAATTTCACATCGTTCACGAGCATAGAGGTGAGCATGGTTTTTCTACACAGGAAAAAGAGAAATGTGGTACTGAACAAGAATATAGCAGGAGGTGGTTCAGTACTTGAAATTTCAAAAAAACTCATGTTGTCGTTTTTTTACAATTTGTGCAAGGTACAATGGCCAAGGGAGGGGGAGGTTCAAGTTTAATATGGGGATACAGATTCTCTGCTGGTAAAAGTAAAAAACGGGGATTTATTGGGAGATTTAGAAAATAAGGAACACATCAGCTTACGGATAGATTTCACTAACTGAAATCTGTCCCTCTACCCCGAGTTCGTGAAACGTCAGGACCCCAATCAACTACTCATATTAAAATCAGAGACAGGGAGTGATTTGATATCCAATGGGGTGTTCCCGGGTCCTAAAGTATATTGAGCAGAAACTCATAACTGGGATGTAAAGCAGGCGTGTAAAGGGGTGCCTACACATTTTGTAAAGAACAATTTCAACATGAGTGTGTACAGAGACTGTGTAGAGAGTAACATAGTGCCGAGAGCACAAGTTCTTGCAATTCGCTCTCTACAGTACAGAAATTATACTGTTAGAGGGGAAACGAATGCAATGTCATGTATATCCGACAAAGTCTTTGTGCTCGAGAATGGTGTAGATGTAATCCCCCATGGCCACTATAGAATTTCAGACCGGGTTAAATGTGTAGACTATCGCAATCAACTTGGACTATTGTATACAGTTCCATCCTCCGCACGATCCCGGGGGGCTGGGGGTCCCGCCCGCGGCCAGTTTTAGGCCTGCGGCTCCCCGGGGGGGTGGGCCGCCCGCGGCCGGCCTTCGGCCTAGAAGGGGGAGGTATTAAATTCATGATGTTCAACTGTGCTATTCTAAGCTCGTGTTTTTCTATGTGTTGTTGTACAAATAGTGCTATTAAAAATATTATTGTTAATAAATGTTTTTCTTCTTCTTGAACAGAAAAGTGTTTTTTTATCTTAATAAATGTTGGTCTTATTTGAACTGAAGTGTTTTTTTATCTTAATAAATGTTGTTCTTGTTTGGACAAATAGAGTTTTTGTTCTTGTTGAACAAGTGTTTTTGTTCAATAAATGAATGAAATATTGTTTTTGTTGTTAATGTACTAGATAGATCTATAGAAAAATTATTATTTATTCATTGGACAAGTATGGTTTACAGTTATTTGTAGTCTGACTGTCGTCAACAGCAGAAGCAGTATGTATCAATTTAAAACACCATTCAGGTCGTTTCTGTGTGGCCCATCAATGTCTGGGAAAACGACACTTTTAGCTAAAATAATTCAAAATTGTAATAAAATGTTTTTTGATAAACCAAAGAAAATTTATTATTACTATATCGCGTGGCAGGAATTGTACAAACAAATAAATGCTATGCAACACCTATGCCAGAACAATTCATACGGAGAATTGATGTTTTCGATAGTATTGAACTAAACTCATGGTTGATTATTAATGATTTGGCTGAATACATTGAACAGTTCTCACAGGAAAGGCTACAGCTGTTTACCTTTCGCTCTCATCATGAAAACATTTCCATAGCCCTAGTTCTACACAATTTGTTTCATCAGAGCAAATGTATGAGAACCCTTGCTTTGAATTGCACTATCTATATTATTTACCCAGTCGTTTGTGATTCTAGCGCACTAATAACTCTCAATAAACAAAAATACCCCGGCTCCCCTAAATTTCTGCTGTCAGCGTACTCTCAGGTGACAAATAAGCCCTACGGGTACATTTTGCTAGGTCTTAATCAGAGCACACCTGAGGATCTACGTGTAGTCACAGATATTTTGACAGAGAAATTACTGTGTATATTCCGGGGAACAGTAGAAAAAGCTATTAGTTGCCATTATGACATTGAAGAAACTACACGAACAACGGCATTTATTTTCCGTTTTAGGCACTTCAAAACCTCCACTCAGGAAGGCCATACTCAAACATGGTGTTGACAATGATTTCATTAATCTAATATCTGGACTTTGTTTAAATTTTAACTGAGGGCAATGTACACTTGCCAAAAGGTGTTAGACAACAGATAAAGCAACATCGTTCCACTGTACGTGCCTTGGCTTGCAAAAACAAGGGAAATTTTTTTACAGAAAACGTCTCCTTCAAGCGAGTGGTAGCTTTTTTACACTTTTACTGCCAATAATTGCAGGATTTGTAAACAGTTTTCTCTAGAAAATGGCTAAACCCTATAAATTGACGCCATTTGAACTTGTCCTCTCACCCGTGGAACATTTTGAAGACAATATAAGCAAATTCATTAATGATGAGAATATTGCTGATGATAAAAAGCTAGTTTTACTTCAAGATGCATTGCGACGTGTGGACAAACATAGACCTTATCGTGAGAGACCCACCGTCATCACCGATCTCCCTAAACAGGAAAAATCTCTTCAAGATTCAGCAGCAGTGCAATCAAAGGAGAAGGAATTGAATTCTATAATGACAACAATTGGAAACCTATTGCCAGTGATCTATCGAGAACAGAGTAAAAGACTATTAACATATCTCATGTTGGAAAGTGACGATCAAGTTCAAGTCGACAGTACAGGGAAATGTATTATAATTCAGGGAAAAGGTTATAATCTAGTTGATTTAATTTGTGATATGGTGACGAATCGTAAAGGACTTTTATCATTTGACAATAATCTATACGCCTTTCTATATGCATCAAACTTTCCCAAAAGTCTTATTGGCAATAAGCAAATTCTAAAGAAACTAAGAGGATATAGTCCTCCAAAAACACCAACACTACCATTTAAAAAAGAAGATGATTCAATATTGGAAAATACTAGCAGCAGCAGCAGAAATGATTTTATAACACCTGTGGCTAGTCAAAAGCGAAGACGGATTGAATCACCCTCCAGTGTGCAAAAGGGGAGTGGACATTGCACTACGTGTTTGCGTTCAAAAAGCTCTGAAGCATGTCTATGAGAATATTGGTGAAGTGGGAAGTCTAAGTTCCCCCACAACGCTTTCTAAAGTTGCCTCTAACATAGATGGCAGCACATTAAAAAAAGCAAAAGGGTATCTAGAAAATGAACCGAGTTACACACTACATCGGAATCGCAGGCTTCGTCGTAAACAATATCGACAAACTAAAGCCTTTTTCCCTCTGAATATAATGCGAACTGATCTTTTAACTCTAGATGCGATTCAACGGCGTCAAAATGCACCCTACAAATCTATTCTCGTGGCAAACAGTGTCTTTAGTCGCTATGCCTATGCCATTCTATTGCAGTCAAAGAGAGGTGTTGAAGTTGCTCATGCTTTAGAAAGTATTCTTGAACAGGATTGCTATAGAAAAATTCAATCAGATCGTGGTAGCGAATTTGATAATCCCCATGTGCAAAAGGTTCTATTTAAATATAATACAACACTCTATCATGGTCACAGCCCGATAAAGGCTGCAATATATAACCATCGACCCCATCAATCTCTGTCCAACTCAAGCCCTCGGGAAGTTCATTGCAGTGAAAATACATTTGATGCTTTTCTAAAGCAATATTCTAACGGTAGTGAGAAGAAGAAAAAGAAGAAATTCAATGTTGGTGATACTGTTCGAATTATTGGAAACACCAATATTTTTGAAAAGGGGAAATTATTTATGGAGCACTGAACTTTTTAAAGTGTCCAAAATCCTAGACACTACACCCACGACATATCGACTGCGAGACACTAAAGATGATGAGATTTTTGGCCGTTTTTATGAATATGAACTGCAAAAAGTTAGAAAAACTTTTGAAATCTATCAAATTGAAAATATATTAAAGAGTCGTACTCGGAGGGGCAAGAGACAGTTGCTTGTTCGCTGGCTAGGATACAACTCTGATTTTGATTCTTGGGTCAGTGTTGAAGATATTGACAATGCCCAATGATTTCTGTGTGACTTTCATGTCCAATTTTTCTGATCCTCTATAATGATTTGAATAGAACAAGTGATTTTTGGACGAAACTCTCCCCCACCATCAAATTTGACGACAATGGAAAGTATGAAGTTGCTCTTGTCGACTGTATTCTCAAAAATACATATGGCATCTTGAAAAAGGATCGTAAATATGAAATAAAAATTAGACCCTATGATTGGCCTTCACCCTCAGGTGATCAAGAACAAATTCAAAAGATCAATTGGATGGATTATCCATATATTGAATTACCCTATGAAGAACTCACCTGTATGAATGATTTATGTCGTTCTATTAAAAAAAGAATTTCCGCTCGTAAAAAAGGAGCCTTTCATTTCAACTATTCAAAGGAGGAGGGCAAGATCTACATTAGTTCACCCATTGCCGATGAAAAGGTTATTATCAGTGATAATCTAAAAGATATTCTTGGCTTTGAGCTCAATATAATCAACGGTAAAAGTGCTGGAAACACTAATTTCAATTTTGCTGACTACCCGCCTGCCTTCTCCACCGACACTTTTATATTTCTTTATGCATCCTTCGTGGAAACATTCCGGGTTGGCACTGGCAATGCTCCCTCCTACGAGTTCTTGAACGAAAAACCAATCAAGAACATATTTACCACTACAATATAAAGCATCTTCAGTATATTCCCTTAAACACTTCATATTTGGAACTCTGTCAGTTAACACTAAGAACTGAATTAGATGACCCCCTAGCAATATCAAAAGGTTTGGCAGTGATTACATGCCATTTTTGACCTATTGCTCAACAAATTGTCTAATAGAAAAGGGGTATCTATTTGTACTGATATTCTCTGCCATATTAATGCTTTTTATCCAAGAAAACAAGGCAATGGGACGAATTATCACAAAGAGTGCTTGTCAATGTCGGTCTATGATCTTGGCAACTGGTTTGCTAAGCTCTTTCGCTCTGCACTACCTCTGGCTAGAAAATATATTGTACCGGCTGCAACAGATTTTGCATCCTCTACACTATACGATTGGGCCTCTGGCAAGGATTTAAAAAAAAAGTGCTTCGGAAAATCTTAGGTCCAGTGCGCGAACCCTTGGCGAGAGATTAAAACAAAATGGAAAAGGTTTAAAAAGGTCGAGAAACAGTGCATCACTCATCAGTCTCTACTCAGGTCAGAAACGAAAAACATCCCCCCTGTCAAAGAAAAGAAGGAAAACGCCGACACGCACATTAAACAGTAGAAGAAGAAGCCCCAGGAAGATAATTGTTAGATCGAAACTAGATTTCTTTTCCTAAGATGTCATACCTACCGCATAAGGATTCTCAACCTTCAATCAGCTCCTTATTGATTCTATTCAATGTAGAAAATGTTGATGTGAGTGTCAAGCATCGATACTATGAGCAATTTTATCCTCAACAACCCCTCTCCGATAACATCCATTTTCAAATTTATTCTAATGAAGACTACTTTATGGACATGTCTTCGACATTTATAGATTTACAAATGAAAGTCCGGAAATCCGACAATACAATGCCAATTCTTGCCGATGGAATATTCTATGATAATTTCATATTACATAACTTATTTTGTCAAATCAGTGTCTAAATCAATGGCACGCTGGTCAGCAAAAGCAACAATATCTCAATTTATAAAAGCTATATGCAATTCATGCTGATGACACCCAAGTCATACAAGGAATTGAGAGGCACCTCCAATGGATATGAATATATTACTAATACTGAGAGTACAGATGCACTTAAAAATGCTACAACTAGTGAATTACATCTAGTTGGAAAAATATATCATGAAATATTTAATATACCCCAATGGCTACCACCCAATGTTAAAGTGGATATAAAATTGACGCTTGCTCTATCCAATTTCATATTGAGAAAAGAACTTGCTTGCAATCCGGATGTAACTCTCTCTCTCTCACCTCGGCAATACTACATGTACGCAAACAACAGGTCATGAGTTCTGTTGCTTTGGCAGTGGAAAAACTGAGAGCCAGCTGAAATAATATTAAACTACGTGCTCCTCATACAATAACCAATCAACGTCATATTGCCATGGGGTCACGCACCTTCACCCACTCATCCTTTATCAATGGCGAAATTCCGTCAAAACTGGCCTTGGCATTTGTAAAAAGCGCTAGTGCAATAGAATCGTGGACTGGATGCCCACATAAATGTTCGGGCTTTCATCTGTTGTTTGCAAAGTAAGTGGCATCCCACTCTACAATCTATCTTTTGATAAATCCTATAGGACTTTGTATGAGTTGACCATGCAAGCCCTAGATCAAGATTCACAACTTATTTGAAAACGGTATAATCTAAGAAATGTTTGCTAAAACACATGGTATCATTGTATTAGATTTGTCTGGCACCCAGGATATGAGTATAGTACGTACGGGGAGTGAGCGTTTAGAGTGTACATTTGCCGATCCATTAGCTGAGAGTATCGCACTAATCTCACTAAATCAATATGAAACCTATTGAGAAATCACTCCCGAAGGCAGTGTTCAACTAGACTTGGCAACATGAACACCAGTCAAATAATCAATGTATTTAATATGGACCCCTACATGTCCCAGTACACATCCTATTGTCTGCCCTCGGACTTTCTTGGAAAAATTCAAAATGTCAACAATGCCCTAATTATTGATAATAGCAGTCCGTCGACTGTGCACACGGGTCATTGGTTGTGCATCTTTCAAACAATGAAGACGATTGAATTTTTTGATCCTCTTGGTCTACCCTATACATTCTACACTCCACACATCAGCAACTATATTGAGAGCAGTGGGAAAGCTATTATTCAAAATCAGAAGAGAATGCAGGATCTGACGACTAAAATCTGTGGCTTCCTTGCACTACTATATTTTGTGTTCTGATGTCGTGGTTATACTAACAAGGAGCTTCTCAACATTTAAGCAGACAATCCACTTCTTAACGACTTTATGGTGGAAAATGTCCTCTCAGACCTGTATAATATTGATTTCGTTGCCTTAAGAGTAAAGTGGTTAAAAAATGTATGCGAATTTGCTTATTGATAAATGAAAAATGTATATATACAACAATGTCTTTAAATCTTCACTTTAGATTTCTTCTTCTTCGATGTATAGGCAACTGTCGTGAACCACTAATGCTGGTAAATCATTTGGATTCACTGTATATTGATCTTGATTAGCTGCAAAGTCAGGGTCACATTTTCTACAATATAATGTAACTTCACTCTTGTCATATCTCTTTGTATAGTCAATGATACTATTTGCATTCATATTATGAAATTCAAGAGATTCAAGCTGTCTATTTTAAGCAATATCACATACAGTGTTTTCAAATGGTGAATCACATTCGGTAACTGCCAAATAAAAATTACTTGGTTTATAGTCATAATAGGCAGTGTCGTCACAACGATGACGTAGAAACCCAAGTGTCTTGTTATCCCAACAGTTGAATCGCAGACCAGATTCTTCCTCCCAGGATAATTTAAATCCACGACGATACCAATTTCGTAGAAATAAACTAAAATCACGTTTGGGATTCTTTCCAATCATACCAGGGTAAGTATTCTCCCACTGATCACATTTGTCATAGTGACAATTGGAGCAAAGATGTCCTCTAGGGTGAGAGTCACAAATCTCTTCAAGACATGAATTACATCCTTTAATTTGTACTGCATAGCCTCTATGTAATTTACAAGGATTACATAATTTGCACTTTTCACTATAGTCATCAATAATTGTACAATTGTCACAGGATGTCCAACTGCCAAGAGTGTACATGCATAGTGGACATGTATAGAACATTTTTTTTGGTTTCCGATGTCAACTCTCTCTCACAGCTAAAAAGAAACTGATCATCCTCGTTCGATAAATTCAGAGGGAGGAATGGCGAGAGGAGTAGCTCTGTGACGTCACCTCTTTCAAATGGGGGGTCCATCTACATTGAATCTATTGGCAATGTTTTCAAAAGTATATCCACGATATGATTCTGCTTTGTTCCAATTAATATATCAATAAATTGAGTATAAGCATTTGAGTCATGTCGACATAGTTTCATACAATAGTCCAATGTGGGTGAATCTGTTTTCATTATATTGTCAATTGCCCCCTGTGAGAATACCTTTCGTTGAAGTGATAACTCGAGAAAATCTTCATCCAAAATCAAATGTTTTTCCATAATGACTAGATTCGATCTAATTCTCTCTTTCTCGAATTTATTCATTTTTTAATCCTATCACTCTGACTATTGACTTTAGACTGACCCTGATTCGTTAGCCTAACATTCTAACAAAAAGAAAGGGAACATTTTCGATTTCGAAACAATTTTATTGTATAATTACAACAATAATAGTACACATGTACATTTAGCGATACAGTTTATTGTCTACGATATGCTTCACTAGTGCACTTAAAGCACATTGAAGTCTATTCACATGCGCTCTATCAACTTTTGATGCGAAGCATAATCGATCCTTAATTTTAAATATGCACAAAGATATTACATATCTTGCATATACTTCATCCCATTTCAGAAAAATCCTTGATCCTCTCGTGATTTCCACCGCAATGTTTGGGGCTCTTGTATCATTGCTACCAACTCTACTATCAACTTCTAATAGTGTAAACATCCACTCATCATTATTACAAATATATCCTAATGAGTAAAGTCAAACTGTTCTCACTCCTTTGAATTCTATTCACACACTAATAACAACCATAGCAAAAATCCTTTCCTTATATTCTCTGCAATCCTGTCCCGCTAATATTTCCGACTCCCTGATTGGATTAGAAAGAGACACGTGATCCTGTTCCCCTTTTGTGGATCAATAATTCACCGTCTTTGCTTATGTAATCAATTTCTCAGAAATCCAGTTCCCCTCAAGTCGATCAATACATCTCTTCCCGTTAATGTGCATGTGCAAACTTCGCCCCGGAGTCACTACACCTAGAAACAACAAATGAATGTACCTTGAAAAAGGGGACATTGACCCCATTAGACTCGATCAATAATCCTTGAATAAATTATGTGTATCTCGTAGTCGTTGATAGCTCCCTACTCTGTTCTTCAGATATCTCCCCCAATGGTGTCTTCAAATTATTTACTATTGAAATTGTGTATTCTTGGAGTTATTATTTAAGCTATGGTTCATTATATACCAAAAATAAACAGCCACTTAACTAATGTATTGATTTAATTCGTTCTTTGATTGCACAAAGAAACGAAAAAACCACAAAAAAATCAAAAAAGTGAAAAAGCAAAAATATGAAATGATTTAGATGGTAATAACTAGTGTTTACTTTTTTAATCTAAAATCACTTTTAATTAGACCTTTTTTTATGATCTTTAAAGTTTCCTGCGTAATAATGTACGTTATGGAACTTATGTACTTTAAATCTTTCCTGATTGGTGGATAAATCCCACCTCATCAGTCATAAATAATCTTATCACCTAAGCTTTTTAATTAACTTCTTAAGTCACAACGTGAAATTACTATCAGTCTCGCAGGAAATAAGTGGGATATTTTTAGCTATTTATATAGTACTTTTTTGGGCTTGTATTGTGTTTTCACTTATTAATTTTGAAATATTGCAGGTGTGAACTTATTT
Organism: Artemia sp. Qi Xiang Cuo; assembly: GCF_049724085.1. Taxonomy (NCBI): domain Eukaryota; kingdom Metazoa; phylum Arthropoda; class Branchiopoda; order Anostraca; family Artemiidae; genus Artemia; species Artemia sp. Qi Xiang Cuo. The sequence goes on from NC_142796.1 coordinate 16,305,577, forward strand.
TTGACTGGAGGGGTAATTGGGTTAAACTTGGTGATTATGGTTCAGTCACCAAAGGGGTAATTGATGAATATTATGGTTATAAACTTGGTGACATTGATGGATTAATCCCACCTCATCAGTCATAAATAATACCTAAGCTTCTTCGTTTAACTTCTTATCACAATGTGAAATCTCAATTTGCAATTACAATCGATAGTGATTTTCTTCAGGAAGAAGCAGACAATAACGCATAAGCTTTTTAATTTTGAAATGTTGTAGGTGCGAACATATTTTTGGCTGAAGGGGGTAATTGTCTTAAACTTGGTGATTATGGTTGTTCTACCAAAATGAAATCCCATACAACCGTTGCTGGTGAGCTGCATGGCTTTATAGGAACACACGGTAGGCAAGTTTTATTTGTTTTGTTTTTTTAAGTTTCTTTCCAACTGCCACCCAACTAGGCACAGTGAAGTCTCAGGACTAGGGATAGCATTAAACAAGGGACAAAAAAAAAGTTAAGACCCATTAAGCTCCCTAACCTACAGTTCTGCCGCGAACCTTGTGACTAGGGATAGAGCAGATAATGGTTGTTTATTTTTCTTGTTGTAGTTAAGTGCTGTTATTTCTTTATTATTTATCACCCTTGTTTTATTTATGGCTATGGTTCTCTGCGGTGAACTATGTTGTGATTGGAACATCAGCGGGAACTATTTATTCTTTTTTCTTTCGTTTCCTTGTGTATTTCCCAGCCATAGAGTCTTTAGGGGGATTGTGGATCAAGATCGTTTATTCTCGAATAATTGTATTCCGTTTCTTCATAATTCTTTAATATCAATAAACTAATTGATGAAATATTATGAGCAAAAGAGGTAGTGAAGATGGCCAACACGAATTGTTAAATTAATAAGCAAATCAAGATAAAAAAAAACCTGGACACGTCTTAGTACCCATTTTTACCCCCTGGACCCATCTTAGGTCTATTCATAAGTTCAATAAGTTTATTAATCCAAATTCAAAAACAAATAAATCAATCAGACAACACTTTCACGCTGGAGAAAACCTATGAAGGTTTGCGATCGCGCGAAAGTCCATGTAACTACTTGCCTATTAAGTCAACTATTAACATATACCTCAACTATTTAATTAAAATTATTATAAATAAACCAAAATACATAAACTATAACCTAAATATATGAAAAAATTATCGATAAATAAATAAATAACTGAATTAAAAATAATAATAGATAAATAAAATATAAAAGAATTTTCAGGTATTGCACAAACTTACAAATAATCATTTAAGAAATAATTTTTTTAAGCAACACCCGCACACAATTTTTTTTTTATGCAATATACAGCAATCTCAATGCTTATCATCAAACAGTTCGTGGTAACGAACTGTAAGTAAGGAGCGACCCGGCTCAATGGTAACCGATACTGTAGAAAACGGAATTTTGATACCAATAGATACATCAAAAGAATCAGATTTTAATGCTGATTTCAAATATATAAGTTTCATCAAGTTTAGTCCTACCTATCAAAAGTTACGCGCCTGAGAAAATTTTGCTGATTTTCAAAAAAAGGAGAAAGACCCCCTAAAAGCTATAGCACCTAAATCAAAATCACACCATCATATTCAGCGTATCAGAGAACCCTACTGCAGAGGTTTCAAGCTCCTGTCTACAAAAATGTGGAATTTTGCTTTTTTTTGCCAGAAGAAAGATCACGGATGCGTGTTTATTTGTTTGTTTGTTTTTTTTTGTTATTTTTTTCCCCAGGGGTGATCGTATCGACCCAGTGGTCCTAGAATATCGTGGGAGGGCTCATTCAAACGGAAATTAAAAGTTCTAGTGCCCTTTTAAGTGACCTCAAAAAATGGAGGGCAACTAGGCCCCCTCCCACGCTCATTTTTTTCCTAAAGTCACCCTATTAAAATTTGAAATAGCCATTTTGTTTAGCATGGTCGAAAATATGATAACTCTATCTTTTAGGATGACGTAACCCCCCTAAGCCCCCGGGGGAAGGGCTGAAAGTTGTGAACTTTACCAAATGTTAACATATAGTATTGGTTATTGGGAAGTATACAGACGTTTTCAGGGTTTTTGTTTCTGGTAGGGGGGAGTGGGTTGGGGGTTATGTGGGAGGATATTTCCACGAAAGAAGTTTTCATGGGGGAAGGGACATTGCTATGAAGGGGGCGCCGGATTTCCCAGTATCATTTAAAAAACTATCAGAAATTCTATATAAAAAAAAACAAGATTTTCAACTGAAAGTAAGAAGCAACATCAAAAATTAAAACGAACAGAAAATATTGCGTATATGATTGGGTTCACCCCTAGTCAATACCTCGCTCTTTAAGCCAAAGATTATTTAGTACTTACATAAGAGCTATTTTTTCAAATTAACGGCATTTGTGATTAAGGGGTCATTTTTAAAGAATTGGAACAAAATTCAAACTTTAGCTTAAAGAGCAAGGTATTGACTAGGGGGCGAACCTTCTAATGTATGTAATATGTATTAAAAATATATGAATATAGAAGTTTGTTACGTAAGTTAATTTATAAGTTACGTATATTTATTACTAATAAAAACATTCGTAAATAAAACTAAACAGGATTCGGGATAGCTATTTAACCAAATAAAATTAAAATTAATGTTCAAATTTTGTTTTAATTATTCATGTACTGTGAGCCAAAATCAAAACCTGTATTAATTCAAAAACGTTCAAAAATTAAATAAAAAAAAACAAGTTTTTTTAACTGAAAGTAAGGAACGACGTTAAAACATAAAATGAACAGAAATTATTCCGTACATGAAAGGAGCTGTCTCCTCATCAACGCCTCGCTCTTTACGCTAAAGTTTGACTTTCTCACAACTCTATTTTTTTAAACAATGAAAAACTTTAGCGTAAAGAGCGAGGCGCTGAGGAGGGAACAGCCCCTTTCATGCACGAATAATTTATGTTCGTTTTACACATAAATTATTTTGTCCATTAACCATTAACATAATAATTTTGAAAGCAAGTCCATTAACTAATAGTTTAGTGTGTTTAATTTTGAATAATAAACATATTAATGCGTAGCTCAGATTATTACCTTTTCAAAGATATATACATTTTCTTTTCTTCGACGAAACCAGCAATTTCTTCGACTTCTCATGAACAAAATCGTTCACATAAAGAACGAGTTTTCTTTTAAATACTAACTAAACACTTCGACATCAAACAAAGTTCAACGACTGCTCATAAAATACTAATAAGTTGTAAGCGTCGCTCATGAAGTTAACAAAACGTTTCCCTTAACTTTCATGAAGTATTTTGTAGCGCTTTATTGTTCAAATGGGGAAAACGTGGTATTTTGTAGCTTTAAAATTACTTCTTTTTGTCAAAGATGCAACTAAACTTTAATGTTTATCTGAAAGAAGAAAGTTCTTCTATTAAATTATTAAAACCACTCAAATAAAATTTTCAAATTTAGTGGTTCAGAAAAATGCCTTTAACGTAGTAATCTGAAATTCTCAAATGAGTGGACACAAACCCTCTTGCACTCTTATGCAGGGCTCCCACGGCGTCAATAAAGTTAACAAAGCTGCCCAATAAATTAATAAACCGTTTTCTTCGTCTAACTTTTTTGACTGTATTGCTGTAGGAAAAAAGTTGATACTTATTTAACTTTTTCAAGAAAGTAAGCAAAGTTCAGCCAATAGCAGAAGACTTGTGAAAAATGTCCAATAAACCTTAAACAAACAAGTGTCTACGTTTATAATAGCATATACGTATTTAAATATTTTGCTTGGTAATAGAATAAGGGTTTTTTTTTGTTTATGCAATATATAGCAATCTCAATCTTTTGGTGTTTGCAGCAAAAAATTAAATTTAATATTTGCGCATTGCATAAAAAAGTATAAACTGGTATTTTAGGAATCAGAAAAAAGTGAGAATCCTAATTCTATTTGAAAAAAGTTGAAATGTAACAAAATATGATAATTGGTATTTCCAAAAACGTATTTTTGAAAGCAAGTCCATTAACTAATAGTTTAGTGTGTTTAATTTTGAATAATAAACATATTAATGCGTAGCTCAGATTTTTATCTTTTCAAAGATATATACATTTTTTTTTTATTCCGGTTTGGTAACAAGATTTTGGGGTTATATTCTTACATAATTTTAATCATTCGACCACTGATTGTTTTTACCCAGTTTACTGCCAATTAAAGGCTGTGTTTGTCTTTTGCTAAAGCAATAAGAAAAGTTGCACTTTCTAGAGCTCCATGATAATGTATTTACTTTTACTCATTTCTGCTGATTTTTCAAATACATTCCTTATTTTCAAACTTTGCCCGATAAATGCTATTAAATGAACAATCATAGTAAACAAACAAACAATAGTAACTAATATAAATGAGTAAATAAATCTTTAAACGCGTGAAACTTAAATTGAGTATGCAAATCCAGCTTGAAACGAACAAAAATTACTACAAAGAAGAGCTGGGGTTTTGCCTCTTCCTTTCACTGTAAAAGTCTAAAACCTACTGCGTCATTGGAAATTTCAGAGGGAGGTAGGAGTGCTAGTTGCCATCGGATCACTTTTGACTCTTAAAACGTGAATTAAAACTTTCAATTTCTAATCGTTTGAGTCCCCTCCAAAGTTTATGTGACCAACTCTTCCATAAAAAGCTTATATGCCCCCGCGGCATAAGTTACAACACTTCACGCGGCTCTGGGAGGGGGGGATGTTTGCAACATTTTTTTTGTAATCTTATCGTTCAACTATTTCAAATAAGCTGACTATCTTCAAATTTTCATTTGATACATTTGGAGAAAAGAGGGTGTTTGTGTCAGGGACGAATAGATGCCCCTCCGTTAACTTTTGACTAATAAAAAGGTAACTAGAACTTTCAACGTCATATCAAATGAGCCACCTTCTAAGTTTATGCGACCACCCCTTATATAAAAACCTTATACACCTTCGGGTCATAGCTTAAAACACTTGCCCCCGGGCTCTGGGGGACTGTATCGATCCCCGGAGTTTGTTATCTCATGTTTGAACTATTTAAAAAAAAATAGCTCTCTCAAAATTTGTATCGGATGGGTTTGGGCAAAAAGGCCTAGGGGGTGGTGCTAGTTGCCCTCAAATTTCTTTTGACTCTTAAAAAGTGAACTAGAACTTTCTGTTTCCAATCAAATGAGCCCTCAACATAGTTTATACGAGCATCCATTTCATAAGAACCATATACGCCCCCAGCGCATAACTTACAACGCCTATCCCCGGGCCCTGGGGGGTTACGTCAAAACCTGACTTTTTCTTTGCCCCTGGGTGCTGGAAGATTCCAGCAAAATCTTAGTTTCTGTAACCTTTGAACTATTTTTAACAAAATGGCTATCTCATAATTTTTATCGGATACATGTGCGGAAAAAGGGGCGTGGGGGGCTATTTGCCCTCGGATCTCTTTTGACTCTTAAAAACTGAACTAAAACTTCCTATTTCAAATCAAAGAGCCCTCTCTGAAGTTTTTAAGAGTATTCCTTCCATAAGAACCATATATACCCCCAGGGCATAACTTACAACGCCTGCCTCCGGCCCCTGGAGGATTCTATTGACAAAGAATTATTTGTTATATGATCTTTGAACTATTTTTAACAAAACAGCTATCTCAAAATTTTATCGGATGTTCTTGGGAAAAAAAGGGCGTGGAGGGTTAGTTGCCCTAAGATCTCTTTTGTCTCTTAAAAAGTGAACTTGAACTTTCAAGTTATGCCCCCAGAACATAACTTACAACGCTTCTCCCCCGGGCCCTGGAGGGCTACGTTGACACCGGATTTTTTGTTATCTGATCTATGAACAACTGAAAAAAAATGGCTATCTCGTAATTTGTATCGGATGTGTTTGAGAAAAAAGCGCTTGGAGTGGAGGGGGGCTAGTTGCCCTCCGATCTCTTTTGAATCTGACAAAGTGAACTAGAACTTTCAATTTCCAATCAAATGAGCCTTCTCTGAAGTTTATACGAGCATCCGTTCCATAAGAACCATAAATGCCTCCAGGGCTAATTTACAACGCCTACCCCCGGGCCCTGGGGGACTGTATTGACAAAGGAGTTCTTGTTATATGATCTTTGAACTATTTTTAACAAAATGGATGTCTCAAAATTTTTATTGGATGCGTTTGGGAAAAAAAGGCGTGGGGGGGGGGCTAGTTGCACGCGGATCTATTTTGAATCTTAAAAAGTGAATTAAAACTTTCAATTTCGAATCAAATGAGCCCTTTCTGAAGTTTCCATGAGCATCCCTTCCATAAGAACCATATATGCCTCCAGGGCATAACTTACAACGCCTTCCCCTGGGTGCCTGGTAATTATGTCGACATCTGAGTTTCTGTTATCTGACCTTTGAACTATTTTTAGCAAAATGGCTGTCTCAAAATTTTTATCGGATGTATTTAGGGGGAAATGGGCGGGGGGGGGGGCTAGTTGCCCTCGGGTCTTTTTTTTACTCTTAAAAACGGAACTAAAGCTTTCGATTTCCAGTCAAATGAGCGGAAGTTTTTGCCCCAAGGGCAACATTTGCCCCAGGGCCCTGGGGGGATTGTATTGACAAAGAATTTTTTTTTATATAATCTTTGAACTATTTTTAACAAAATAAGTATCTCAAAATTTTATTGGATGCTTTTGGGGAAAAAAGGGGTTGGAGGGGGGGGGCTAGTTGCCTTTGGATCTCTTTTTACTCTTAAAAAGTGAACTTGAACTTTCAATTTCCAATCAAATGAGCCCTCTCTAAAGTTCTTACGAGCATCCCTTCCATGAGAACCATATATGCCCAAAGGGCATAACTTAAACCGCCTGTCCCCGGGCGGGGGGGGGCGGTTGATTGTGTCGACATCTGAGTTTCTGTTATCTAACCTTTGAACTATTTTTAACAGAATGGTTATCTCAAAAATTTTATCTGATACATTTGGTGAAAAAGGGGTGGGGGGGGGGCTAATTGCCCTCCGATCTCTTTCGACTCATAAAAATCTGAATTAATACTTTCAATTTCCAATCAAATGAGCCCTCTCTGAAGTTTTCAAGAGCCTCCCTTCCATAAGAACCATATATGTCCCGGAGTTTTCGTTACATGATCTTTTGATCCACTATGATCGAACTATTTTTAACGAAATGGCTGTCTCAGAGTTCTTATCGGATGAGTTTGAGGAAAAAAGGGTGTTGAGGAGGAGGGGTTGCCCTTCGATCTCTTTTGACTCTTAAAAAGTGAACTAGAACTTTCAACTTCCAATCAAATTAGCCCTATCTGAAGTTTATACGAGCATCTCTTCCCTAAGAACCATATATGACCCCAGGGCATTAATTACAGCGCTTTTCCCTGGACCCTGGGGAGTTTTGTCGACACCGAAGTTTTTGTTAAATCAAATAAAATCGTTAAATCAAAATTTTTATCGGATGCATTTGGGAAAAAGGGCGTGGGTCTGAGGCGGGCTAGTTGCCTTCCGAACTCTTTTGACTCTTAAAAAGTGAACTGGAACCTTCAATTTAAAATCAAATGAGCCCTCTCAAAAGTTTATGGGAGTATCCCTTCCATAAGAACCATATATGCCCCCAGCGGATAACTTACAACGCCTACCCCTGGGCCCTGGGGGGGCTAAGTCGACACCTGACTTTTTCTTATCTGACCTTTCAACTATTTTTCACCTAATGGCTATCTCAAAATTGCTATCGAATTGGTTTGGGGAAAAAGGGCGTGGAGGGGCTAGCTGCCCTCCGATCTCTTTTGACTCTTAAAAAGTGAACTAAAACTTTCAATTTTCAATCAAATGAGCCTTCTCTGAAGTTTATACGAGCACCCCTTCCATAAGAGTCATATATGCCCCCAGGGATAATTTACAACGCCTTTTGTAAATAGCAAAGGGGGATTGTATTGGCCAAGGAGTTTTTGTTATATTATCTTTGAACTATTTTTTTATAAAACGGCTATCTCAAAATTTTTACCAAATATGCCCCCAGGTCAAAACTTGACCTCTATCAGCAATAATGACCCTCGTCTAAGGCTAATTCAAAAATACCCACAAAAAGGTAGTTTTAAGTTTCAGTCCTGGTCTACTGTTTTTTTCCCTTTTTTATCTCTCAAACTCTATAATTGTTTCTTGTTCATGTTAAAGATTTTATTTTATTATATGTTCATCATTTTTATGTAATTTTAGCATATATGGCTCCCGAGATCTTTATGTCCACTGCTGAGACAGGCCATGGTCGGGCTACTGATATTTGGTCAGTTGGTTGTGTAGTTGTGGAAATGGCCACTGGAAAGGTAGCTCTCTCTTTCCCTATGTAGTTTTCTCTTTCTTTTACTCTTGTCCTTTTCCTTAATTTCTACTTTTTATTATATTATTTATCTGTTTTATCTAAGTTTCCTTTACTGTCTTGCTAATTATTTCTTTTTTCTCGTGTTAAGTTTTTTCAGTACCCTTTTGACTTTTTTTCACGTTTGACAAACACAAGGCTGCCTCCAAGTCAGATCTCCTTCAAAAAGTCGGAAATTCAGCTAAGGCATAAAAATTGTCAGAAATTGGGACAAAAAAGAAAAAAGTCAGGTTTTTCTCTTTTTAGGCTACTGCTCGTAAAGTGAATACTATTAGAAATTTACGTAAAATGTATCTTTTCGGTCACGAATAGTGTGCGAGATGGTTTTTCTGTCTTTTCCTCTTACCATTTAATTCCCGGTTAGTGCCTTAACGAGGATAAGGTAGATATTAAAAGTTACAGCTGTACTGGTGTCTTGAGGTGATTTGGGTTCTTCAGTATGTCATAAGCTCACTCCTCTGTTCTTATCCATACGCCTATCCATATCCATATTCCTGGAAGGACAACTCTATTGCCATGGCCTCATAGGGACCATGTCAACTTGAACAAAATTTTCCAGCGTCGGAATACTTGAAAATTTCAGGAAATTCTCGGGGACAAGTGTACTTCACATTTTACCTAGAAAGATGAGCAGAAACAAATCTAAAGAAATTATGCATCCAGGTTATCAAATGGTATATCTGCTGCATATTGTGAATGACTTGTTTGGATCGAGTTTCAGCTTATGGAGTGTTAGGGGGGGAAGAGGCAAGGAGACTTTAAATTTTGTGTTAATAGAGAGGATTTGGTGGGGCCAAAAGTCATGCTAATTTGATCCGCAAAAAAAGAAACTTTATAGGTACTATTTGCCCCCTTAGCCCGTGTAAAATTTTGAGTCTATTTTCGGTGAATTAATGGGGTAAAGTATTAGATAGTCCATTTACCCAGACTATTAAAATAGCGTATCTGTAATATATCTGGATCGACTGGAAAATTGAAGGAAGGTTCTGGGGAGAGCAAGAAGACTTCAAATATAAGGCTTAGGGAAAGAGATATGAGTGCCAAAACATGCTATGTGCCTTCCCCTCTGCCCCTCTTAAAGTCAAGATCGAAGGTCTACTTACCTCCATCCTCCCTTAAAACTGCCTGAAATTTTCAACTTGATCCATAAAGCTGTTCTGAGGATATTGCAGAGCACATGGTCACATGGAAACACAAGGTGTATTTTGATTTCCTTCGGTGCTTAACAAGGAATAGATCATAGGTCCTACTGGGGCATATAGTGCAAAAATATTTAGGTGTATTGGGGAGGAAACATTTTCATCCGTCTTCCCCTCCTCGAAGTTATAACGTAAGTTCCACTTGGCCTCCTAATGCTCCCTGAAAGTGACCCGAGATATTGCAGATACGCTATTTTGATAACCGGGCTGCATATAGTTTATTTTGATTTACCTCACTGTTCTGTTTAAACGTGAACGAATTATAATTCTCATAGGAGCTTTTAGTACAAAGATCTTTTAGGTGGATTGGATACACAACATTTTTTTTACCCTAAGCAATTTGCAAAATATGGCGCATACGCTATTTGGTAGCGTGGTACTGCATATTATATTTTCATTTAACTATCTTTTTAGACGCAAATAGATTCTAATTCCCGTGGGAGATTATATTGCAACATTTTTAAGGTGGATCGGAGACATAACAATTTTAGCCGTCCCCAAACACAAATTTGAACTCCCCTTCTTCCCCTCCCTTATATATCGGAGTTTCAACTGAGCCACCCATGCCGTTCCCGATATATTGCAGATATTCTATATCCTGACACTATGCATCATCTCTAAATTTATCTCTTCCCGCTCCTCCAAGTCAACATTTGAGGTCCCCTTGACCCCCAATATTCCCTGGGAGTATTAACTTCATATCACAAGCCGTTTTTTAGATATTCAGGGTGTAGAAAACGTTGAAAACTACGTGAAAGTTCCAAGATCTCTCAAGCTGTTCCTACAGTATGCAGATACGACATTTTGATAACCTGGCAACATACTGTGTCTTTTGATTTACCTCACTACTTAACTGTCAAGAGATTCCAAGACCTAAGAGAAATTTTTAGGAAAAAACATCTTTGAGATCGTGAACAGAAATCATTTAGCACCTTTCCCTATCCTCGATAGTACCGAAAGGTTCCAACTGCATCGCCCAAGCTTTTCTTGTAATATTGCAGATATGTTATTTCAATAGCCTGGGTACACATGGGGTCTTATGAGTCTATTCTCCCCCCCCCCCCAAACCAAAATTTGAGTTCCATCTGCACCCCTCTCCCAATACTTGCTGAAAGTTTCAACTAAATTCCACTAGCAGTTATTGAGACATTGCAGATAATTTGAAAAATCAGGTGCGCATAGAGTCTTTTGATCTCAAGTATTCGTGTCATTTCTATAGTATGCCCTTTGGAATCTCTAAGAATGTTTGCTTAGGCACAATCCCTAGGAGCCACCCTTTACACAAAGGAGCTGCCTATAACTGCCCTTCACACAAAGTTTTGATAATCTCTATAACTTTCTCATGGATTCCATAAAACCAAAGAATTTTCCACAATCGCTCCAGGATGGGCTGAATCAAAAGCTTTCAGTAAGTCTATGAAAATCAGGATGATATTAGTTTTTGAAGATTTGAATTATGCTCAACAAAATGATTATCTCAAAATTTCGATACAATTTTTGGGGGAGCAGCAAAAAGGGGTTAGGGGGGCTGGTTCCCCTCCAGTTACTTTTGATTCTAAGACAGAGCGCTAGAACTTTCAATTTCTAATCGAATGAGCACCCTCCGAAGTTTCTGCGGCAATTCTTTCCATACGAAGTGCCTTGATGTACAGAAAAAAAAATTAATAGAGCCCACTTTGGTCTTTACTTAGGCAGCGGTATTGCGCTGCCTTTGATAACTTCATCTCTTTCCCTCTTAAGTGTTTAGATTGCTTAATTCTTTTTCCGTTTTTTTTTTATTGGTATTCTAGTTGAAGCATCATTTTTATGTGTGTTTCAGAGACCCTGGCCTGAACTGGACAGTAACTATGCCATAATGTTCCGAGTAGGAATGGGAGAGCACTCCGAGCCTCCCCTGAATTTTTGCGCGGAAGGGAAAGACTTCATTGGACACTGTCTAACTCATGACCAATATAAAAGATGGACTGCTACGCAACTTTTGGAACATCCATTTGCAAAGGTATTCACTTCTGTTCTTGCTATCTGTTTTATCTAGTAAAAAAAAAAAAAAAAAAAAAAAAAAAATCTGAGCAAGTTTCTCCTTGTTCTATTGCTGTGTTAGCAATCTATCACGGATTTAGAGTCAAGGTTTGATACGGAATAAAAAAATTTGTATTTTTTTTAAATTGTACGTTTTACGTTTTGGAAACGTAAGTGTAAATATACACTTGTAATAATTCAGGTTATTTTTAAATGTTAAAATAGGGCTAGGTTTCTCCTCAAGCTTGTCAATTAGTAGTATATATATATATATATATATATATATATATATATATATATATATATATATATATATATATATGGGGTTGAGAGCAAATGTAGTCTTATATGATTGGCGTACTCTATGCTCTCCTCCCCTCCTATATCCTCGTAAAACTACGATAACAAGTGCTGCTCGAATACAACAGATCGTTATGGAATGTAGAAAGTGGGCTCTATAGAACATAAATTACAGAAAGACCAGAGTTCTAGTCTTTTTGAAGGGCTAAAAGAGACTGACGGGAGGGTAACCATAGTTCTTCCTTTGCTTTTTCACCTACTCTCCAATTGTGGCCAAGCATGATGTGAGATTAAAAGTAAAAATGATTATTTTCCTTGGAAAAGAACGAAATATACGTAAGGTAAATCACTGAAACACCTCAATATGCTATTAAGACGAACAGAAATCAAATAAGTTTTTCCAAATGGAAATAATGAGCGCACACTAAAATTCTCAATAAACAAATATCATCCTCTATATTTCTTGTATACCACCCCCTCAGCCCACCACTCTTTGCACTAAAGTTTTACTTTTTTTTCTGCCAACACTTCTAGAAAAACACCCTAATACAGGAGCAATATAATAAAAAGTTCATCTATTTTCTGACGCTGCCTCGATTATGAGAGGGATTGTATATTTCCATTTGCTTTAAACATAATTTTTTTTAGAAATTTGTACTTCCGGCTTATATATTTTGGAGTCTAAAATGCTTTCAGTTAAGCACTAGTTAAAATTTAGTCTGAAGAGCAGGGTTTTTAAAGAAACATCCCCCCTCTTATACAGAAAAATTTATATTTGTTCTTAGTTTTAATGTCACTCTTTACTTTCATTTAGAACATTTTTTTCAAAAAATATTAATCACAGAACCTCTGTTTTGAAAATACTCCTTCACAACAAGCGCGCTACGCACTCCGCGGCAGCACTTATGAAAAATGACTTGTGCCGTTACTAATCAGAACTCGCTACACCACCGTATCACCCCAAGAACTTGAGCAGCACCTCTTCTGAATAGAGAAGGTCTTTTTTCTGGAACCTGCATTTAGGCCTCTCACACAATTCCTTTACCTTGTGCTTGCTATGTTGGCGAACTTGCCAGCGTTTTTCCCAACGTTTCTGAACTTTGCAACTTCTAGACACCAAAAGGCCATTTTATACTACAACTTTACAATTCTATACTACAATGATATATTTTATACTATAATTATTCTAAAAAAATTTCAGGTTGATGATTACTTATAAGCTGGTGACGTACACTGATGAATCGCTTGATCGAACATTATAATTAAAACAGTTGGCTTCAACAACAGATTGAAGAAGATATGTGGATGGAGTTTTCAAGTAATGAATGATGATAAATAGTTGTGTAATTGCCTTGCATCAGGTAACGAGCTGCGTGTCAATTTTTTTAAAATGTATATTTTCTGCACCAGTTTAGTAACTTGCCGCTATTAGTAGAATTCAGGTGTTATGACAAATTAGACCGTGATTTAAAACATTATTTCAATGAATATGAATTGTGAATAGTATCTTAAGAAGTCTTTGTTCGTGACTTATGACTTTCGTGGCCAATTTGCATCAAAATGCGTGATTTCTTTTCTTATAAAAACGCAGCATCATTTTTATTTGAATACTTTTATGATACAAATTTTGAAAATTATTCACCTTATAATTTATTCGAAAATAGTAATGGTGGTCAAAGTGCATATTTATATTGGCACTTAAAGTGCAAATTTAGTTGTTGGCCTTCAGCCTTTTTATGGCCTGAGTAAACTATCTTGGAATCATCTGTTTTAACCAATCAGTTCTATTTATAAAACAGATAACCAGCTATGATTGGTTGAAAGCGGTGGAACCTAGCCAAATCTTTCATAAACTATAAAGTGAAACATTTCTAGATGGCGGATTTTTATTTTACGTTTTGGGTTATATTTATGTTCTTCTCACATTTGTGCTCTTAAATAGTTTATGAGGCATTTTTTTCTTTTATCAACTGTTTATTCATTTTAATAGATATAGTTCATGTTATTGTCGAATGTATAAGGTTGTTATTATTGGTAATCCAAGACAAAAGCGGGTATAAAGGGTTAATTTTCGGTGTTTTCTTGGTAAGGTCACTTATATCTTGGTGTGCATCAAAGCAATCTACCAAACATTGATCCCCTCTGATCCCTACAATACTACTCCATATGAAATTCTAGCCATGTCAATTAAAAATCGGAAGAAAATAACTTCATTTATATTATAATAAGTAAAAAGAGAACAAATTAAGCAATTACATCAATGTATAAATCAATGTTGGATCGGTTTTTACAAAGCATAACGGTGAGCTTTAAACCTCCAGTTAAGGGTTTTAGAAAAAAAAAATCTTGGCCATCTCAGAATTTTTCATTGTCCAGCACTTTGGGTTAGTTTCAGCCAAATTGGAGTTTTGTCGCACAAAATGGTGGAAAAGGGCACTTTCCCGTGGCGTGATCAGTTTCATCACCTGGAAGATATTTAGATATTTCTTTTTCAAATAGGCCTCTCCTAATATTGCATAGACATTGATTTGATATGGTAATTCCTGGCGAGAAAAGGCTTTTTCTCCCTGAGAAAAATTTCTCATCATCTTCTGTATTAGCTAAGAAAGTTATCACCATGGTTTAAAACTGGGAGCTCATTCAGCATTTAAGGAAAGGCATTCATTTTACAACCCCCCATTTTGTCCCAAGTATGGAACGGGGATGTATAGATGGGACAAGTGGTAACCATACTTGGTACAGACCCTAATATGTTTTCTTGATACAAAACTCAGGTCTTTAATAGAGATAATGGGGTTAAAATATAAAAACAGAAAGAACGAAGCACAAATGAGTAACACAAGGATTAAGAAAAGCACTGTTCCTGTGTTTACAGTGTATGAAATTCTGATACATCAAGAGGAAATACAAGATGTCCTGCTTGTTTTGTAGTCTGTTGTGAAGGCTCAGGATCTGGCAAGAGAGTAGCAATATCAGTAAAACTATTCCAGTAGGAAGCATAAGTAGGGATAAACTTCAAGAATGGAGCAATTCTTTTTAAATACAAAACTTCTACTTCTTGTTCTTCTGCAAGTTTTAAAATAATTTACCAACACTGTGGCATTTTCCCATTTTTTTCTAGAAACAAAACAAAGTCGCCAACGTGTAAAGTAGAAAAAGGATACCTCCTCTCACCTGAAAGTCCTTCATTTTGATCTTATTCATTAGATCCTGAAAAATCTTCCAGGACTGAAACCTCTTGTAGGCTGCTGTGAATTCCAACAAAAACTGATTTCTTAAGATTTTTGGATTTGAAACGAGGGTTTGTGATAGCCTCTTTCACTTTTTTAGCTTTTAGAAAGCATAGTCTGCTCCTCAATCTTTTTTTTTTCTCTGGAGTACCCGTCAATATTCTGCACACTCCTTTTGATTGACTTCTGTATATGGCCTTTCTTGGACGAGCTTTTGGATATGACAAGTGAATTGTCTGGATTGAAGTAAAGGTTCATAACACCACGTAGCTTAGAGAAGAAGATGCTAACACTGTAGTGGTTGAAACTGGTTCCCCTAGAGAGATCAATTGCTTCAGGTTTTCTGAGTGAAATGCCTTGATTTCGTGACATAAATCTATAATACCATTTTAATGCCTGCTCTTGTTTTGTCATCCCAACTTGAGGAATACGACAATTCATTTTTGCTTGCATACTCATAGGCTAACTCACGGACTTCCAAAATGTAAATACGTCAATATATGAAGAAGTCAAGATATCTTAACATGTAGATATCTGTAGATAAGTTCTCCAACGTTTAAGTCTCTCGAATTCAAATTACTAAAATTGAATTTTATACTTGTATTTAGGCTTTTTAAATACAAATATTGATAAGTAACTGTAGGCAAAATTGTTTTATGAGGAGCAACATAAATCTGGAAAAGGCCGGATCTGTTTTTCTATGGAAGGTAATCACTTTTTAGAAAGTAGTTAGGCAACTGCTGAATTATCTTTAGTTTATGAAATATTCTCAATTGTATATTCGGTTTATTCATTTACTATTGGTAATTAATATGAAACACTGATGCTCAGCTATATTGAGCATTTATACTTTATAAATGCTTAAAACATACAGTTAATTCATTTCATTAGTGGTTGGCCATGCCCTAATATGTATTAGGATATTACTTAGATCTCTAATGGATTAGATTTCTTTATTATGTCTAATGGCTGCAATACGGTGTCGTATGTTTTTTTCCGTATTTTTGGTAGAAAAACCATAAATATTAAATGTTTTATTTAAGTGAGAAAATAATTATTATTCCTAACCGAAAAAAATCAGTTTTGTGAGCCGCAGTTTCAGAAACAACGATAGTCCATATCTTTTTGGTTTTGGACTTCCCGATGTCCATCTATTGAAGTCCACAATTACCATTTTTTTTTTTTTTTGATTCTAAGCAGTTAATATTAATTTTTAGCATTCAGAAGAGCACTCCTTAAAAATAATGATTAAAAACTTTAAAAATAAAATAAATTACTGAATAAAAACCCTTTGCTATTCCAGCCACTCTGTTCAGAGGCTCACTCTCCCTCCACAGTTATCAAGCTCCTTCATCCTTTAGGTATTGACATCTTTTTCGTGACCTTTCATGACATCTTTGACATTTGACCTTTACAAACTTTGGCCATCTGATATCTATAAGATTTAAAAATGTTTTGCTTTCGGTTTGCCCCCAGCTTGATTGTCAAAACGTCACTGTCAAAGTTTCAAAATTCACCCGTTAAATGTGGCCTGACCGTCTTAAGCCTTCTCGCCTTATAACCCTAAACAGAGGTATCGAAAAATATTTCTCGTTCGGCTTGGTTCGGTATACAATCATGCAAAACAGTATCTAAAACTGTCCTCAGACAATTCCTTTGGAAAATATCTAGCAAAATCTTTTCAACTTTTCGAAGCGCCAAAGTCAAAATAAGCTGCTTTTGTGACCATGGATGGCCTTTAGTACAATAATCTTATTTCTAAGACTATTCTTCCTAGTCTTCAAACCATTTGAAAAATATCTGTTTCAAAGCTACATTTTCCTTCCATTGAGAAGTTCCTGTGAAAGGTATAAATGATGAATAGAAAAATTCGATAATAATGATATGGCAAAATGACATGCTTATCTGTCACTTATTTGAAACTTGATTGCAGATATGTTGTATTTGTGCTTACCATTTTTGAGAGTATATGGTGATAGTTTAGAAAACGGTACTTTTGAAAGCCTAGCCGTTAGAGCGTCATTCTTGCCTTTTAATTGAGTTTAGCTTCAAGGCTGTTTATGGATGGCTTTTTCCGGATTTCCCGGCATTATTTAAAAAAAATGATCAGAAATTAAATAAAAAAAACAAGTTTTTCAACTGAAAGTCAGGAGCACCATCAAAACTTAAAACGAACAGAAATTATTACGTATATGATTGGGTTCGCCCCCTAGTTAATACCTCGCTCTTTACGCTAATTTTTTTTTTAGTACTTTCATAAGAACTATTCATTCTAATTAACGGCCTCTGTGATTAAAGGGTCATTCTTAAAGAATTGGAGCAAAATTTGAACTTTAGCGTAAAGAGCTAGGTATTGACTAGGGGGCGAACCGAATCATATACGTAATAATTTCTGTTCGTTTTAATTTTTGTGTTGCTCTTTACTTTCAGTCGAAAAACTTGTTTTTTTCTGTTTAATTTCTGATCGTTTTTTTAAATAACGCTGGGAAATCCGGTGCCCCCTTCATAGCAATGTACCTTTCCCCATGAAAACTTCCTCTATGGAAAGATTCTCCCATGGTATGCGAGGGCTCAAATAAGATGGAACTTTGATCAGACTAATTTTGTAACTCAAATCACTTTGGGAAAGCTCAATTACGCCTAAAAGGCTCAATAGGCTCAAGGTTCAATTTCTCATCACCAAATCTCATCTATTAAAAATTTACTGTTGCTGTAGCCTAAGCTGATTTTTTTCCTTGACTTCTTTTTAGAGACCCTGATGTAAGAATTATTTGTGTTTTATTATTTCTAATTATTTGTGATATAATATCAATACAGACAGGTGCATTGGTTTTGTCTGGGCAAAGTGAAATACAAATTCAAAAAGAAAGAAAAAAACGAAATGTCTTGAAGGTATCAGAAGTTAGACGAGAAATCACAAGAGTCCAAGCTGTATCCCTTCTTGTGCACGTGTGTATACTCATTAGTAATTTTAAAACATCATGCCTGGGGAAATATCCTCCGTTACAAGTATATACACTTATTAATTTCCTAGTGTAATATGCGTTTATTAATTTCCCTTGTTTTGTAATATGCATAGTCTACTTTTGTTTCTTACCTGCATCGACTTAACCTGTTTCACCTCGACTGTGATTATATATCTGTCTGTAAATTATATATTAGTTTACAGCGAATAAAACTGTTCTAGATATCATCTTTTATATTGTCTTGGTTATATTTAGCGGTTCAAATTTAAAGTATTAAGGGAAGTAAAAATAAATCTGTTTTCTGAAACTGGTTAAGTGGAATTTTATACAACCACATATAAAAAAAGGCACCAGGCCTTACAGTCCAAACCAGAGAGGGAGTTAGGTCTTTTCTCGGGGGAGGGGCAAATATAGACTTTACCACCCCCTGCCGCACCATCAATACTGTAAATATTACAAGTTTTGCCAAAAATATTAAAATTTAGGCTTGTTTTGTCGCCCCGGGCATGCCACCCGGGACGCTTGCCACCTCTAACCCCTCTAGATCCATGTCTGGTCCGAACCCGTGTTACTGATGATGTCTGTTTCCTGACGCTTCCGTCTGGAAATCCAATGGAGAAAGGAGGTGAGGGCCAGTCATCATGACAACCAAATATATGCTTCAAATTTAAGAAAATTAGATAGTTCAATTTTTGATTGAAAACCGTCCGTGCGTAGTTATGCAGCTTTTGGTTGTAGCGGGTGCCAAAAAAAATTGAGGGGGGGGGGAATCAGCAAAGAATAAGCTATAAACCTATGGAACCAAACAGCTTAAGAAGGCGTAGGTTTCCTTTGATTTTTTGGTTTGGTGGTTTTTGTTATTTGGTTTAGGACGGGGTCAGTGGCGTGACGCTATAAGCTCAGCCAAAGAGGCCCCAGCATTAATTGAGCGCCAGGAGAAATCTGGTCAAGGTAAACAGGAGGGGTGTACGAAAGCATAAGATGGCTGACCACCAACCCCCATTGCACTTCCTGGCTGAAGAGCTATGCAACGGGGACCAGCACCACCGGTAGGGACTGTAAATTCCAATGCTGTATTCTTATCTCTTCGTGGGAATTAACAGATTAATAATGTTTCAATTCTTAGTGACGAATTTTAGGATCTTTTTTGCCTTTAATTTTTTTTTTTTTTTTTTTTTTTTTTTTTTTTTTTTTTTTTGCATTCATCCTCTATGAATGCACTGAATTACCTGAGTTATTTTAGCACCAATTTGGACTCCAGTATTTGAAGAGTTAATAATTCAGCCCTCCATGGCCCAAGTTGGTTCACTCAACTGTTTTTTAATGTTTTAATGGATTTTTTTATTGACAGCTTCAATCTGACTGATTATCTTAAAACTTCGTATTTCAATTAAAACTTAATAGCAGAGGCGGTTTTAGGGGAGCAGAGGAGAACTTGCCACGGACACACAAGTTGGAGGGACGCAAAATTTCAAATAAATAATCTAAGGCTTATAATTATTTTATATTTTTTATATTTAATTTTTATCAAAATAAAATAGAGGGCAGAGTTGGCAGTAAGTATAAGCAAATTGAATCCAAAATCTTCATTTTTCCCATATCTTCACCACCATTCCTTGAAAATAAAAGGAAGTAGCCTGAATTTAAGAAATTTTTAAATGAATTTTAAGCAAAAAGCAGGTAGACCGAATTAAAGAATTAGAAGCAATCAACTGGGACGAGAGAGTTAAAAAAATTTCAGAAACTATAGTAAGAAAATTAAGATTTAAATAATGCAAAATTATGTTAATAAATGAAAATTTAATCATTAAATGAATTTTTTTTTATATTTGACCTGGAATTTTCGGAGAGACAGGGGGTGGGGCGCTAATCAAAATTGTGCCCCGGTGTAGGAGAGGTCAGAACCATTACTGCTTAAAAACCAATCTCGATCCTGAAACACGTTCAAAAAACCCTGAAAAAACGAAGTGTTCCATTGGTACACTACAATCAAAACCAGAAATCTATCTTGTTTGTCATTTTCTTTTGCCATTAGTTTTAAGGACTTAACAAATTCGGTTTTGGTGTATAGGGCTAAGTTCCGAACTGACTAACGCCATGCTAAACCTCATTGAAATACATTCTCTGTCCTCAAAACACTTTGTAAAAATCAAATCAATCCTGAAAATACGTCTCGTTAGATGATCGGTACAGTAAAATCAAAGTCAGGATTCTTTGCTCTGTGTCAGCTCTCTTTGCTTCCTTCTTCAAGTATTTGATCAACCCGACAAATAAAAGGTTCAATTATAGCACGGCTTAGAGGTACAGGCGTGGAGGGGAGGGGGTCAAATTAATATTTTTGTTTAAATCAAGGGAACAACCAGCTCAAAAGCACGGAATATTAATGGAGGCTATGGATGAAATTTGTCGCCTTTTGTCAAAAGTTCAATTTATGAGGTCCTTTAGGTACGCATCGATAAAATGTTAGCCACAAAGAACCCGGAGGGTTTGTTAGTAGGGACGTTGTTGAAGGTTTTGTTTTGGACGTTGTGTTGGGCATAGAACGATTTGCTATGCCCAAACGTCCAGAATTATTCCTGCTTTAGGATACTTCTCTAAAAACTATATGAGGAGGGAGGTGAGGTACTTTTGATGAAATTCATCCCCTACATATCCAATTTTGTGTGCTTATTGCCGATACCAAAGTCCTTGCGCCCAAACTTTGGAAGTATTTCGTTTGCTAACAGCAACCGGCAACTCTTTGCTAATAGTTCGTTACCACAAATTCTTTGATACAAAAATCTTACCAACCAAAATCCAACCAACAGCAACCGGAACTCTAAATACTAGAATTGTAAAACGATAAATAGATCTTTTGCCTTCGTATTTGCCTTCTGATCACTTTCTACTAATAAAAAAGGCTCTAGTATTCTCAATTTCCAATCAAATGACCCCTTTTTGAAGCTTCTACGACAAAACTTCTCTAAGAACCTTATATGGCCCAAGGGCATCACTTACGACCCTTGTCCAAAGGGCTATTGGGGGAGGGTTGTCATCCTTAAAGAAATAATTTCTAGACCTTTCAACTACGTTGAACAAAATGACCATATCAAAATGTTGATCGGAAATTTTTCGGGAAATGATGGGCGTGGTGGGGGATTCTCCATCCGATTACTTTTGATTATTAGAAAGGGCAATATCCCATTCAATTTCCATTGGAATAAGCCCTTTTTGAAGTTTTTACGACAACAGTTTCTATGAAAACATTATGTGCACCCAGGAAACAACTTACAACCTTAGCCTTGAGGGCTGTGGGGGGTTTGTCATCCTCAAAGACCTAATTTCCAGACCTTTCAACTACGTCGAACAAAATGGCTATCTCACATTTTTTTTTGGATGTGTTTGGGGAAATGGTGGGCGTGAGAGGGGGGCTTGTTGCCCTGCAATCACTTTCTACTATTAAAAAGGGCACTAACCCTTTCATTTCCAATCAAATGAGCCCTTTTTGAAATTTCTACGACAACCCTTTCTGTAAAAACCTTACATGCCCCCAGGGCAAAACTTACAACCTTTACCCTGAGGGCTGTGGGGGATTGTCATCCTCAAAGACCTAATTTACAGAACTTTCAACTACGTTGAACAAAATGGTTATCTCAATATTTTGATTGGATGTGTTTGGGGAAATGGTGGGCATGGTAGGGGGATTAGTTTCTATTCAATCGCTTTCAACTGTAAAAAGGTCGCTAGCCCTTTCAATTTCTAATTGAATGAGCCCTTTTTGAAGTTTCTAACGATAAATAGAATATACTTTTGATGATTAAAATTTTGTAGAACGGCTTTAACCAAATTTTTAACTATATAACTCTTTTATTGAGAGTTCACTTAAATTTAGGGGAGGCTGCAACCCCCAAACACCCTCTCCCTAAACCCAGTTTTTTTTTTTCAATGTTAGTAAAACAATGCGTTAATTATCCCTGAGAAAACAAACCCCTCAAAAACTTTCAAGGAGGAAAGGATCTAAAATAAAGAAAATGAAAAAAAAAACTAGGGCCATCATTTTACAGATCTTCAAAGGACATTTTTTCCAACAAATATTATTTGTGGAAATACTTTTAAAATTACGGTAAATGTAATCAAAGTTACAAGATTTGACTATCATAGGCAGCGCAATCGCTCGGCCTAAGTAAACAACGATGTTGACACAATGTATTATTTATAAATTGTTTTGTTTTTTGTTTTCCATACCAGGGCGCTTCGTATCGAAGGAATTGTCGTAGAAACTTCGAAAAGGGTTCATTCGATTGGAAATCGCAGTGGCTAGTGCCCTTTTTAATAGTCGAAAGTGATTGGAGGGCAACTAGTCCTCCCCAGGCCCATCATTCCCCCAAACACATCCAATCAAAATTTTGAGATAGCCATTTTGTTCAGCGTAGTTGAACATTTTGTTAAGCGTCCCCCACAACCCTCAGGGCAAGGGTTTTAAGTTATGCCCTGGGGTTGTATAAGAACGATGTTGGCACAATTTATTATTTATTATTTTTTTCCTTTAGAGGAGGACACTTCGTATCGAAGAAGTAGTCGTAAAAACTAGAAAAAGAGCCCTTTCAAGTAAAAACTGGAATGGATTGTGCCCTTTTTAATGGTCGAAAGTGATTGGAAGGCGACTAACACCCCTTCCACGTCCACCATTTCCCGAAACAAATCCACTAAAAATTTGAGATAGCCATTTTGTTCAGCGTAGTTGATTTCCGCATAGAAATTAGGTTTTTGAGGAGGACACTCCCCCACATCCCTCAGGGCAAGTGTTGTAAGTTATGCCCTGGGGGCATATAAGGTTTTTATAGAAGGCGTTGTCGTAGGAACTTCAAAAAAGGCTCATTCGATTGTAAATTCAAAGGGCTAGTGCCCTTTTTAATAGTCGAAAGTGATTGGAGGGTAACTAACCCCCCTCTAACGCCCACCTTTTCCCCTAACATATCCAATCAAAATTTTGAGATAGCCATTTTAGTCAACGTAGTTTTATATTGTGGAAATTAGGTCTTTGAGGATGACAACCCCCCCCCCCCCACACAGCCCTCAGGACAAGGGTTGCAAGTTATGCCCTGGGGGCATATAAGGTTTTTTATAGAATGCGTTGTCGTAGAAACTTCAAAAAGGGATCATTCGATTGGAAACTGAAATGGCTAGTGCCCTTGTTAATAGTCGAAAGTGATTGCAAGGCAACTAACACCCCTTCCACGCCCACCATTTCCCCAAATACATCCAATAAAAATTTTTAGAAAGCAAATTTGACCCACGACATTCAAAGTTCAGGAAATTATACCTTTGAGCAGGACACTCCCCCCACAGACTTCAGGGCAAGGGCTATAATTTATGCCCTGGGGGCATATAAGGTTTTTATTGAAATCTTTGTCGTAGAAACTTGAAAAAATGCTCATTCGATTTGAAATTCAAAGGGCTAGTGCCCTTTTTAATAGTCGACAGGGATTTGAGGGCAACTAACCCCCCTCTCACGCCCACCTTTTCCCCAAACACATCCAATAAAAATTTTTAGATATCCATTTATTCAACATAGTTGAAAGTCTTGGACATTATGTATTTGGGGTTGACAACCCCTCCCCCCCACAGCCCTTAGGGCAAGGGTTTTAAGTTAAGGCCTGGGGGGCACAAAAAGTTTTTATTGACAGCGTTGTCGTAGAGAATTAAAAAAGGCTCATTCAGTTGGAAACTGAAAGGGCTAGTGCCTTTTTTAATAGTTGAAAGTGATTGGATAGCGACTAAGGCCCACCATTTTCCCAAACACATCCAATCAAAATTTTGAGATACCCAGTTTGTTCAACGTAGTTGAAAAATCTGGAAATTAGGTCTTTTAGGATGATAACCCCCTCAGAGCCCTCAGTGCAAGGGTTGTAAGTTATGCCCTGGGGGCATATAAGGTTTATATAGAAAGTTGTTGTAAAAATTTGAAAAGGGGTCTATTTTATTGGAACTTGAAATTGCCCTTTTTAGTAGTCAAAAGTGAGGAGAGAGGAATTAACCCCCCTCTCATGCCCACCATTTCCGAAAACACAGTCTATCAAAGTTTAGAGATAGCCATTTTGTTCAACGTAGTTGAAAGTTCTGGAAACTATGTATTTAAGGATGACAAACCCCCCAGAGGTTTTAAGTTCTGCCCTGGGGGTATATAAGGTTTTTATAGATAGAGTAGTCGTAAAACTTAAAAATGGGCTCATTCAATTGGAAATTGAGAGGGCTAGTGCGCTTTTTAATAGTCAAAAGTTATTGAAGGGTAACTAACCCCCCTCTCACGCCCACCATTCCTCCAAACACGTCCAATCAAAATTTTCAGATAGCCATTTTGTTCAACGCAGTAGATAGTTCTGTAAATTAGGTCTTTCAGAATGACACCCCCCCCCCCAGCACTCAGGGCAAAGGTTGTAAGTTATTCCTTCGGGGCATATAAGGTTTTTATTAAAAGTTTTGTCGTAGAAACTTGAAAGGGCTTATTTGATTGGAAATTGTAAGGGCTAGTGCTATTTTTAATAGTTGAAAGTGATTGGAGAGCGACTACCGCCCCTCTCACGCCCATTTTCCAAACACATCCAATCAAAATTTTGAGATATCCATTTTATTTAACGTGGTTGAAAGTTCTGGAAATTAGGTCTTAGACGATGACAACTACCCTAACAGCCCTTAGGGTTAGGGTTGTAATTTATGCCCTGGGGGCATATAAGGTGTTTATAGAAAAAGTTTCGTTTCAAAAAGGGCTCATTCGATTAGAAATCGAAAGGCCTAGTGCCCTTCCTAATAGTTGCAAGTGATTGGAAGGCTTGACATTTTTATAGTAAAGATCGATGTGGGTATAATGTATTATTTTTTGTTGGTATTGTTGTTTAGAACAGGGCACTTTGTATCGAAGGAGTTGTCGTGGGAACTTTGAAAAGGGCTCATTCGGTTGAAAACAGAAAGGGCTGAGGCCCTTTTTAATATTCAAAAGTGATTTGAGGGTGTCTACTCCCCCTCCCACGCCCACTCTCTCACGCCCAACCTCCCATTTGCCCATTATGTTTAAAAACTAAATGTTACCTTAAGATTAAATCAAAATGCACTGTGTTAATGCTAATTCCCAATAAGCCGTCTCAGCATTACCCCAAGAATGACTGAGGGTATTATGTTCTAACTTTTGGGGCTACTTCTGCTCTTAAAATTTAACCAAATCAAAATGCCGTAAGTGTATCCAAGCTATCAAAAAAAGTAAACAGATTTTTTTGCGAATGGTATCAAGTTTTCCATTTCAGGTCAACTAGAGGAGGTATGAAACTAAATTAAACACTACTATTTGTGTCCAGATTTTTAAAAGGGTACATGTTGTTAAAAATTGCTGAAAATTTTTCTCTAGCATATAAATAGCAGGCCGAACTATAAAGTCTTAAAAAAACAAAAAGATTTAAATTATTATTTTCTTTTTCCCTGAAAAGACTATGTAAAATATAAAAGACTATGTTAAGACAATATAAAACAAACAGAAATTAATTAAAAAAACTTTCCACAAAATAAGTTTTTCAAAGAAAAGTAAAGAACTCCATTAAACAAAAAATGAGTAAAAATAAAATAAAATAATCTACCAAGCTTGAAACTACCACAAATCAGCATCAATAAATAAATGAAACCCAAAACGAACAGAAATTACAATAAATAACCGAGTCATACTCAAAACGAGCAAAAATTAACACAAGTTGAGCTCAAAACCCCCTAGGTCTTCCCAAGCCAAGAACATAATTTGCACTTTAGTGAAAAAACATAAATGTTTTTACTTTTATAACTTTAATAAATCAAATAATATTAACACTTTGATTAATAAATATCAGTATATGTATATTAAACTGACAAAGCACATTCATTTGTATTTTTTTTCAGTAAAGTGCAAATTTTGTTCTGGCCTTGGGAAGGCATAGGGGTTTTGCGCCCAACGTATGTTAATTCCTGCACGTCTTTAGTGCGACCTGGAAAAACATTGTACTTTTTTCTTGTTGATGATTCCGTGTTCTATCTGATACTCATTCGCGGTTGTTTCACGCTTGGTAGATAATTTGACTTGATTTTGTTCATTTTAGGTTTAACAGAGTTCTTTAATTTTCTTTAAAAAACTTATTTTGTGGAAAAAGTTTTTTTTAATTAATTTTGAGAAGAAGCAGGAGAACTCCCTTTAAGGGAGAAGGAGTATCTTGATGTAAATTACATAAATAAATTATATATGCCCAGGAACCTATGCTGGATGTATTAAGTTCCTAAAAAAATGGACACAGGAAGGTTTGTCACGTGTTTTTTTTTGTTTATTTGTTATTTTTTTTTTCAATATTGATCGTATCGAAGAAATGGTTTCATTCAGGTTGAAGTAAATGCTGTAGTACCATTTTTAAGTAAAAAAAACATATACCACAGAGCAGCGCCAATTTCCGTCAAGTTGCGGCAATACAAACATTTTTCGCCGAATATGGCCAAAATATTATCAAGCAAAAATTTTATTATAGCCAATCGGTTTAGCACTATTTGATTTTAAGAATTAAAACAAATTAAATGAAGTGTATTTAATGACAATAAAACAATATGACAATACAATAAAACTGAAAGCAAACAGAAGTTTCCTATAGATAAAAATACCTTTTATTCTTTCCCTTCAAAGTATTTACGCTATAGTGTGACTTTTCCCCTCAGTATATATGGTCGTACGGATAAGCGTGCTGCAGTTGCAAGAGTGAGCATCCCCTCGCTTGTCAAATCCATCACCTAAGGCACTCTTGAGAATCAATGAACTCTATCAAAGCCATCCCTTAAAGTAATTTTGAAGATCAATGAACTCTGTCAAGGTATACCCTAAGGCACTTTTCAGGATCAATGAACTCTATCAAGGACATCTCCTAAGGCACTCTTGAGGATCAATGAACTCTATCAAGGCTAATCCCTAAGGCACTCTTGAGGATTACAGGGGGGGTACCTTTTTTTACTTGGAAATTTTTTCAACTTTTTTTTCATTTCTTAAAATGAAATAAAAAAATCTTGTCTTGTATTATCAAAGCCTTCCCAGATATTGCGAGTATCCTCTATGATATTACCTAAATCTTACAAGTTATTAACAAAATCATACATGATATTATCAAAATCTTGTCAAGTATTTCCAAACCTTGTTAGGTATAATCTAAGTCCCATCTGAACTCATCCAATACCATACATTGCAGTATTAATGTCCTACAAAATATTAACAAATCATGCTAGGTATTACAAAATCTAGTCTTGCTTTATCAAAGTCTTGCAATATATTTTTAGTATCCTCTATAGTATTACCTAAGTTTTGCAAGTTATTAACAAAATGATGCGTGATATTATCAAAATCGTGCCAAATTTGTCCAAATCTTGTGAAATATAATCAAAATACTGTATCAAAATATTGCAAACGGTAACTTTTTATGGGCGAGGGGTAACTTTATTTTTACTTGGAAATTTTTTCAAGCTTTTTTTATGTCTTAAAATGACATGAAAAATCTTGTCTGTCTTACTGTATTACAAAATCTTGTCTTGCATTATCAAAGTCATGCAAGATACTATGAATATCCTTTAGGGTATTACCTAAGTCTCGCAAGTTATTAACAAATTTATGCATGATATTTTCAAAATCTTGCCAAGTGTTTTCAAATCTTGTGTGGTATAATCAAAATCTTGTCTGAAATCATCAAACACCTTACATTGCAGGCTTAATGTCTTACATTATATTACCAAATCTTGCTAGATAATAAAAAATCTTGTCTTGTATTATCAAAGTCATGCAAGATACTATGAATATCCTTTAGGGTATTACCTAAGTCTCGCAAGTTATTAACAAATTTATGCATGATATTTTCAAAATCTTGCCAAGTGTTTTCAAATCTTGTGTGGTATAATCAAAATCTTGTCTGAAATTATCAAACACCTTACGTTGCAGTACTAATGTCTTACATGATTTTACCAAATTTTGATAGGTATTAAAAAGTCATGTCTTGCACTATCGAAGTTTTGCAAGATATTTTGAGTATCCTCTAAGGTGTTACCTAAGTCTTGGAACTTGTTAACAAAATTGTGTATGGTATTATCAAAATCTGGGCAAGTGGATCCAAATCGTGTGTGATATAATCAAAATCTTGTCTGAAATTATCAAACACCTTACATTGCAGCATTAATGTCTTGCATGATATTACCAAATCTTGATCGTTATTACAAAATCTTGTCTTGCATTACCAAAGTCTTACAAACCATAGGCAGCTAAGTAAAGAACGATGTTGGCACAATGTATAATTTTTTTTTCTTTTTCCATACCAGGGCACTTTGTATCGAAGCAGTTGTCGTGTAAACTTCGAAAAGGGCTCATTCGATTGGAAATTGGAATGGCTAGTGCTCTTTTTAATAGTCGAAAGTGATTGGAGGGCAACTAAGCTCATGCCCATAATTTATCCAAACGCATCCAATCAAAATTTTGAGATAGCTATTATGATCAACGTAGTTGAAAGTTCTGGAAATTAGGTCTTTGAGGATGATAACCCAATCAGAGCCCTCAGTGCAAGGGTTATAAGTTATGCCCTGGGGGTATATAAGGTTTTTATAGAAAGCGTCGTCATAGAAACTTCAAAAAGGACTCAATCAATTTGAAATTGAAATGGCTAGTGCCCTTTTTCATAGTCGAAATTGACTGGAAGGCAACAAACCCCCCTCTGACGCCTACCTTTTCCCCAAACACATCCAATCAAAATTTTAATATAGCCTTTTTATTCAACGTAGTTTTAAGTTCTGGAAATTAGGTCTTATAGAATAATAACCCCCTCAGAGCCCTCATTCCAAGAGTTGTAAGTTATGCCCTGGGGGCATATAAGGTTTTCATAGAAAGTGTCGTAGAAACTTCAAAAGGGGATCATTCGATTGGAAATTGAAATGGCTAGTGTCCATTTTAATATCCGAAAGTGATTTATTTTAAATGTTTTCACTTTTATAACTTTAAGAAATCAAAAATTAATTAAGATTTTAAGGACTAAATATCAGTATGTGTATATTAAACTGACGATGCACATTTTTTTCAGTAAAGTACAAATTATATGCTGGAAGATGCAGCTAGACGACATAATAGTAAAATATTGTACTGGCATGTTAAAAGAATTGTGAAAGAGTAGTCAATGCGGACTTGGCCCAGTTAAAGATAGGAATGGGGCCGCAATTAGCGACAAGGAAAAAACTAAAGAAAGATGGGCCGAATATTTTGTGAATTTGCTTAACCGAGATAGAGTTGAAGGAAGAGATATAGAGGAAAATGAAAAAGTTTGTGATACCTTGGGAGATGTGAATACCTTGATACGAGAAAGATTTGTTTTGTGAGGAGGAATTAGCGACAGTACTAAAAGGACTAAAAATAATAAGGCTCCAGGTGCTGATAGGGTGGTTAATGAGTTTCTTAAATATGGTGGCTCTGAGGTTAGAACTAAGTTACTGAAGATTATGAATATGATTTTTGAAAAAGGGGAAGTACCTAACGATTTTAGGAAAACCTTAATTAAGCCACATTATACGAAAGATGATAAAAGTGAGTGCGGTAATTATCGAGGGATTAGTGTGGTCTCTGTAGGTAGTAAATTACTTAATATTTTGATACATTTTAGACTAAGATGATACCGTAGACAAAGTTTTAAGAGATGATCGGTGCAGTTCTAGGGAGGATAAAGGATGTATTAATCCCTTCTTCACTCTTAGGTTAGTAATTGAGAAGTGCCTGAGTTTTCAAACACCTTTGGTCCTTAGTTTTATAAATTATGAGCAAGCGTTTGATTCTATTGATAGAAGAGCATTAGTAAAGGTTTTATCCTTGTATGGTATACCAGACAAATAAATTAAAGTGATTAGTTCTATGTACGAGAATAACACTGCTGCGGTTAAGGTAGGAAATGAGGTTAGCAGCTGGTTTTGTATTAAATCAGGAGTTAAGCAGTGTTGTGCTCTACCCCCCTTTATATGGATTATTTTGATGGACTTTGTCTAAAGGAGCACAGGAAAGGCAATGGGAGACCACGGAATCAAATGGGGAGAAAAAATTCTCCTGGGGTTAGATTATGCTGATGATTTAAGCATCCTAGATGAAATTGTGAGCAAAATGAATGAAGTATTAGAGGTTTTGCGAGTTCAGGGTGCTAGAATAGGTTTGAAAATTAATATTAGAAGACCAATTCATAAAGCCTATAAAAAGGTGATGGAGGAAAGGTGACAGTTGGCAACGAAAAGATTGATCAGGTGGACGGCTACACTAACCTTGGTAGTATTATTAGTAAAGATGGTGGGTACAGTGACGATGTCAAAAGTACAATAACCAAAGCTCAGGGTGTTTTTTCACAGTTAAAAAAAGTTTGGAAGAATAGGAAAATAAGTCTGCAAACCAAGATTAGAATATTAGAAGCTACAGTGATGACAGTGGTCAAATATGGTTCTAAAGCATGGGAACTGCGAAAAACGGATGAAGAATTACTAGATGTTTTCCAGAGAGATTGCCTACGGATTTTTCTGCGTACCCGGCTGACTGACCGTATTTCAAACAATAGGCTATACGAAAAATATGGTTCAATAGCGCTCTCTAGGGCTATAATGAAAGAAAGGTTGAGGTGGCTGGGGCACGTTGTGCGGATGAAGGATGACAGATTGACGAAGATTGTTCGTTTGGGCCAACCGTCTAGTGCTAAACGGAAAGCAGGTCGTCCTCGTCTGGGGTTAGAGAACGTCATAAAGAAAGATTTAAAGGAAATTGGAACTTCATCGGCGGGTGTAAAAAGGTTGGCTTTGAATAGATTGGAATGGAGGAGGAGCGTGCGTAGCTGTGTTGGCCTCAGTCGGCTGGGTACTGCGGTTAGTTGTTAGTAGTAGTAGTAGTAGAACACTACTCAGATTAATTTCTGCTCGTTTTGAGTTTGACTTATTTTAATTTCTGTTTCTTTTGGGTTACATTTATTTATTAATACTGATTTGCGGTAGCCGTATGCTTGGTAAATTATTTGATTCTATTTTTGTTCATTTTTGGTTTAATGGAGTTCTTTATTTTTTTGAAAAACTTGTTTTGTGCAAATTGTTTTGATTAATTATTAACAAAATCATGCATGTTATTATTATGTTTTCAAATCTTGGGTGGTATAATCAAATTCTTGTCTGAAATTAGCAAATACCTTACATTGCAGTATTAATGTCTATCATGATATTACAAAAACCTTCCAGGCATGACAATATCTTTTTTTGCATTATCATAGTCTTGCAAGATATTATGAGTATCCTCTCTGATAATACCTAAGTCTTAAAAGTTATTTACAAAATTATGCATGGTATTATCAAAATCTTGTCAATTTTTCTAACTATTCTATGATATAAACAATATATTTTTCAAAATAATCAAACACCCTACAATATAGTATTAATTTCTTACATGAATTTACTAAATCATGCTAGATATTACAAAAAGAAAGAAAACGAGCAAAAATGGGGTTTTTATAGGCCAAATGACGATACTGAAAAAACAAAGCGAATATTTCGAGAGGAATATTTCAGGGTTAGTAATCCCTGAAATAAACCTTGAACCACTTTCCCAGTCATCTAATCTAACACGTGAACAACCCCTTAGGTCTCAAAGGGTGTCTGCAAGAAATGCCTTAATTAAAATCCGAAATCAAATGACATAGTTTTCCAACTTATTTAATTGCTGGTTTGTTTTGTTTTTTCGAGTGAATGAATTGATTCCTTTCATTTATCAGTTGCTCGCTAGTATCCGTCGATGGCAGTTCATGTTTTTATGGATTTTGTGCAAATCGCGGATATTGGCGAATAACTCGCTTTTACGGTTGTTAGGTACTTGGTTTTAACTCTTTTAATTTTTGACTTTTATTGATCCATCTTTTCATTTCGCACTGAAGAAGAGAGGCGTTTGTCCTCTCGAAATATTCGCTTTGTTTTTTCAGTATCGTAATTTGGTCAATAAAAACCCCATTTTTGCTCGTTTTTCTTTCTTTATGTTATGTCAGGCCAATGTGGTTTAAGAAATTATCTTAGATATTACAAAATATATTCTTGCATTATCAAAGTCTTGTAAGTTATTATTAGTATCCTCTCTGGTATTACCTAATTCGTGCAAGTTATTAACGAAATGATGCATAATATTATCAAAATCGTGCCAAATTTTTCCAAATCTTGTGAGATATAATCAAAATACTGTATCAAAATATTGCAAACGGTAACTTTTTATGGGCGAGGGGTAACTTTATTTTTACTTATAAATTTTTTGAACCTTTTTTTATGTCTTAAAATGACATAAGAGATCTTGTCTGTCATTATCAAAGTCTTGCAAGATATTATGAGTGTCCTCTCTGATACTACCCAAGTCTTGCAAGATATTAACAGAATTATGCATGGTATTATCAAAATCTCGCCAAGTGTTTCCATTTCTTGTGTGGTATAATCAAGATCTTGTCTGAAATTGTCAAACATCTTCGATTACTGTATTAATCTCTTACATGATATAAAAAAATATTGCTAGATATTACAAGATCTTGTCTGGCATTATCAAAGTCATGCAAGGTAATATAAGTATCCTTTATGGTATTGCCTAAGTCTCGCAAGTTATTAACAAAATCATGCATGATATTATCGGAATCTTGCTGAGTGTTTCCAAATCTTGTGTGGTAATAATCAAAATGATGCATGGTATCATCAAAATCTTGCCAAGTGTTTCCAAATCTAGTGTGGTATAATAAAAATCTTGTCTTAAATTATTTAACACCTTAAATTGCAGTATTAATGTCTTACATGATACTACCAAAATCTGCTAGATATAACAAAATATTGACTTGCGTTATTAAAGTCTTGCAAGTTATTAACAAAATCATGCACGGCTTTATCGAAGTCTTGCCAAATACTTCCAAATTTTTTGTGATATAATCAAAATCTTGTCTAAAATTATTAAACACCTTACATCGCAGTATTGATATCTTACATGATATTGCCAAATCATGTGAAGTATTACAAAATCTTGTCTTGCATTATCAAAGTCTTGCAAGATACTATGAGTGTCATCTCTGGTATTACCTAAGTCTTGCAAGTTATTAACAAAATCATGCATGGTATTATCAAAATACTGACAATTCTTTCCAAGTCTAGTGTGGTATAATCAAAATCGTGTCCGAAATTATCAAACACCCTATAATGCAACATTAATGTATTACATAATATTACCAAACCTTGCTAGGTATTAAGAAATCGTTTCTGGAATTATCAAAGTCTAGCAAGATATTTTGGGCATCCTCTATGGTGTTACCTAAGTCTTGCAAGCTATTAACAAAATCATGCATGGTATTATCAAAATCTTACCAAATGTTTCCAAATCTTGTGTGATATAATCAAAATCTTGTCTGAAATTATGAAACACCTTACATTGCGGTATTGATGTCTTACATGATATTACCACATCTTGTTACATATTACAAAATCTAGTCTTGCATGATCAAAGTCTTACTAATTATTAACATAATCATGACTGGTATTATCAAAATCTTACCAAGTGTTTCCAAATCTTGTGTGCTATCATCAGAATCTTCTCTGAAATTATCGAAAACCTTACATTGCGGTATTAATGTATTAAATTATGTTACCAAATCTTGCTGATTATGACAAAATCTTGTCTTTCATTATCAAAGTCTTGCAAGATATTATGAGTATCCTCTCTGGTAATACCTAAGTCTTACAAATTTTTAACAATATAATGCATGACATTATCAAAATCTTGCCAAATGTTTCCAGATCGCAGGCGATAAAATCAAAATCTGGTCTGAAATTGTCGAACACCTTACATTGTAGCGTTAATGTCATACATGACATTACCAAATTTTGCTAGGTATTACAAATTCTTGTCTTGCCTTATCAAAGTCTTGCAATAAATTAGTAGTATCTTCTTTGGTATTACCTAAGCCTTGCAAGTTATTAACAGAATTACGCATGATATTATCAAAATCTTGTCAAGTGTTTCCAAATCTTGTTAGGTATAATCAAAATCTCGTCTGAAATTATCAAACACCTTATAATACAGTATTAATGTCTTACATGATATTACCAAATCATGCTAGGTATTACAAAATCTTGTCTCGCATTACAAAAGTCTTGCAAGATATTATGGGCATCCTCTCTGATATTACCAAAGTCTTACGAGTTATTTACAAAATTATTTATGGTGTTATCAAAGTATTGCCAAGTGTTTCCGAATCTTACGTGATATGTTCAAAATACTGTCTGAAATTATCAAACACCTTACATTACAGTATTAATGTATTACATGATATTATCAAGTCTTGCTAGGTATAACAAAATTGTGTCTTGTATTATCATAATCTTGCAAGATATTATGAGTATCCTCTAAGATATTACCTAAGTCTTGCAAGTAAATTACAGTCATAGATGGCACCGTTTTTTTTCATGTCCATTTATATCACTTTTTTTTCACTAAAGCTATTGATGGTTTCACGAGTGATTTATCGATTAGGTTACATTATTTTAACTGATTTTGAGTTAGGTTTTTTTGGGCTCATTAAGCGTGCGCACTTGTTTAGATTTTGATAATATCTTGCATGATTTTTGTTAATAACTTGCAAGACTTAGGCAATACCAGAGAGGACGCTCATAATATCTTGCTTGACATTCATAATGCAATACAAGATTTTTTGTATGCAGGTTGTCAAAAGGGCATATCAGCAATATTTTAGGAAAAGTTTTGTGCGTGAAATTAAAACTTACAACACTTGTTGTCGTAGATGTTGAACTAATAAAAAGACAATATTTGCATCATAATACTAATACTTCTACTCCTACAACTACTGCTACCATTACTATTATTGCTACTACTACAACTGATACCACTAAAACTAAGACGACTTCTATTAACTGAACTCCTTCTTCTACTACTATATTTACTGGTGCTACTACTACAACTAACAAACCTAACGGTATTAAGGCGAAAATTATGGGCAATATTTTAACTATATTAAAATAAATCGAAATACACTATGCCCATATAGGTTGTTAAGAGGACGTATCGGCGATGCTTCAGGACTGGTTGATGGTGTTAAGTTACAAATTTCATCGTATGTTGAAGGGGATGTTGGAAAAAAGGTGCTATTAGCATACTGCTACTAATGCTACTACAACTCTTGCTAGGCATAATTACTAAACCTTTCAACAATGCTGAAAAAATTGATGTCTCAAAACTTTGTCTGGATATTTATTGTGGGATATGATGGGCGTGGGGGGGGTCCTTAAAATCACTTTGACTCTTAAAAATGGAACTAAAACTTCTAATTTAAAATTAAATGAGACCCATCTGAATTTAATACGACCAACCGTTCCATAAGAACCTTATTTTCCCCTAGGGCATAACTTAAAGCCCTTGCCCTAGGGCTCTGGGTGGTTTCACCAACCCTGGAAGCATTTTTATATGTGCTTTGGACTACTTTAAACAAAATTACCATCGCACAATTTCAATCATATACATTTGCTGAAAAGAGTGGTAGTTGGGTGGCGGGGTTGGGGGGGGGGGGTGCTACTTGACTTCCAATCACTATTGACTCTTAAAAGGGAGCTAGAGTTTCCAATGTCAACCCAATGAGCCACTTCTAAAGCTTTACAACCATCCCTTTCATAAGAACAGGGGCATAATTTATAACTCTCATCCTCAGGCTCTGTGGTTTATATCAGCCTCAAAAGCCTAGTTATATGATATTTGAACTATTTTGAATAAAATGACTATCTCAAAATATCTATTGGATACATCTCAGGAAAACACGACGTGTTTGTGTGTGTGGGCGGGGGGGGGGGTTAGTTGCTGCGCTCCGAACACCTTGACTCATAAAAAGGGCACTAAAACTTGTGATTATCAATCCAACGAGTCCCCTCCAAAGGACATACGACCACCCTTTTTATAAGAATCTTATTTGCCCCAAGGGCATAACTTATAACCCTTTCCCTGAGAGCTGCAGGGGAGAGGGCTGTTATTTCTCACAGACATAATTTTCAAATCCTTCAACTACGATGAATAAAATTGTTATCTCTAAATTTTTATTGGAGGTGTTAAGGCAAATGATGAGCGTGGAGGGGGAGGGTGCTGTTCGCTCTCAAATCACTTTAAGTCTTTTTAAAACGGGCACTTGAACTTCTCATTTCAAACCAAATAAGCCCCATATTATGTTTAAACGACCACCCATTCCATAAAAACTTTATATGCCCTCATAAAATAACTTCACAACTCTATCACCAAGGCGCTGGGGGGTTGTGTCATCCCTAGAGATCTTATTATATGTTTTTTGGACTATTTTGAAAAAAATCACTATCTCATAATTTCAATTAGATGTGTTTGGTGAATGGTGGAGTTGTACGGAAAGGGAGCCTAAATGCCCGCCATCACTTTTGACGCTTAAAAAGAAACTATAACTTCCAATTTTCAATCAAATGAGTCTCTTCCTAATTTAAACAACCATCCTTTACATAAAAACCTTGAATGGGCTGTGGGCTATGGCCTATGGGGGCCTTAAATGGGCTATGGGGGGGTCATCATTTTCAAAGACATGATTTCCAGACCTTTCAACTACGTTGAAAAAAATTGCCATATCGAAACGTTGATCGTTTTTCCGATTACTTTAGACTTTTGAAAAGGGCAATAGTCGTCTCAATTTCCAATCAAACGAGCCCTTTTTGAAGTTTTTACGACAATGTTTTCTATAAGAACCTTATATGCCCCCAGAGCAAAACTTACAGCCTTAGTCCTGCGGGCTGGGGGGGGGGGGGGTTCATACTCAGGGACATAATTTCTGGACTCTTCAACTGTGTTCAACAAAATGGCTGTATCAAAATGTTGATGGGAAGTTTTGGGGAGATTATGGGCGTAGGGAGGGGCATTCGCCCTCCGATCGCTTGTGACTATTAATACGGGCACTAGCCCTTTCAGTTCTCAA
Source organism: Artemia sp. Qi Xiang Cuo (assembly GCF_049724085.1). Taxonomy (NCBI): domain Eukaryota; kingdom Metazoa; phylum Arthropoda; class Branchiopoda; order Anostraca; family Artemiidae; genus Artemia; species Artemia sp. Qi Xiang Cuo. Next base: position 16,342,632 of record NC_142796.1, read on the forward strand.
TTGAATGAAACCTTTTTGAAGTTTCTATGACAACACTTTTTATAAAAATCCTTATATGCCCCCAGGGCATAAATTACAGCCTTTGTCCTGGGGGCTGTGGAGGGTTTTCATCGTCAAAAACATAATTTCCGAACCTTTCAACTACGTTGAACAAAATGGCTATCTAAAAATTTTGATTGGACGTGTTTTGGGAAATGGTGGGAGTGAGAGGGGGGTTAGTTGTCCTCCAATCCCTTTCGTTTGTTAAAAAGGACACTAGTCCTTTCAATTTTTAATCGAATGAGCCCTTTTTGAAGGTTCTACGACAACTCCTTCGATACGAATTGCCCTGGTCGAAAAGAAAAAAAATAATACATTTTGCCAACATTATTCTTTACTTAGCCTGCGCTATTGCACTGCCTATGATAGAGAGTAATGTATATACACTTCCCTTAACTGATTCTTCTATGTGAATATTCAATTACCTACCTTTTCAGTTCTTCTTTCCAGCCTACTTCTCACTTCAATATCTTTTTGTGATTTACATTTAAAATTCATTATAAGCTGATAGTTTTTTCAGCTAAAAGGACGGGTATACTTTTCACTTGAGAGATTCCTTTACATGGACATTCAATTGACTAGCAAGTTCACTCCTCTTTCCAGGGTACTTGTGGGTATTCTACGTGTAATAACAACAAGTCAATGAAAACACGTCCTAGCCAAAGGGTTAGCGTGCTAGACTTGAGACCCTTTGTCTGGAAGAACAGGGCTAAGTCCTGATGTGGCTGGTTATTTGGTTTGAACGGGGGTCAGTGGCGTGACTCTTTAAGCTCAGCCAGTGTCGAACCAGTTATAAATGGGTACCTATAGAAATATAGGGAAAGTAAATAGGAAGGGTTTACAAAAGCACAGGGTGGGTGGCCCCTGACCACCTGTTGCAGCTGGCTAAAGGGCCATGAAATGGAAATCAGCACCGCCGATAGGAATTGTAAAATCTAATACTGTATTCTTTATTTTTACTAGTTAAAAATGGTAGTTTAACACGTTTAGCAGTGGTTCTAGCATATAAGGATCTAGATTATACTTTTATTAGCAAATTATACATCCCCACTCACACCGAAAAAATGAGAGGGGGAACCAATTCTTGAATCCCAGTTTCTATATCATTCTGTCAACAGAGGTGAATGCATGGGTTTTGACTTCTCTAAGAACCCCCTCGAAGATACAATAGGCAGTCTAACAGACGTAGTCGGAGTTGGCTTAGAGATTAATATCCAAGAGAGTGCTTTAGATAAGTTGAATTGGATCTAAAATGAAGGGGGATAGGGTTTGAGAGCTGACACCCTGAAAGTGTACAGTTGTTAGAGTTCGATTTTGTTAATGGTGGGTCCCATTTAGGCCTATAAACTAATCCTTGATGACATAAGTAGTTCCAAATCTAATGTTTTGAAGAATCTGGTCAATATTTTACACATGTTTAATGACATTTGTCGTCAATGTATCTTCTAGCTATTAGAGAGCTTTCTAAAATGACGTTTTACCCTATATCTTTGACGTCATATTTATGAAGTGATACCAGTTGATGATTCTGATGAAAAAAGAAAAGGTTTTTATGCTGTGTAAATGGCTGTTAAATTCTAACTCTATTGATTGAAATAAAATTGGTAGTAGTTAATCTATCTACTGCCTAGATATCAGGTTAAACATTTCCAGTAACGCTCTGAAAGCTCCAACGTAACCACTCGAGCTGTCACTTGAATATTGCAAACACATTTTACAATACGGATACATTTTGTTCCCTCTGATTTCCTAAAGAAAATCGTAATACTCTATTCTGTCCCAAAGACATTATACCTACGACATCTTGACTACCTGGATGCACATAGTGTGCTTTTATTTTGTTTTGCTTCGCCCTCAAATTCACCGATATTTTTTCCTTAACATCCTTATCCTTAGTAGTACTAGTACTAGTCATAGTAGTAGTAATATTAGTAGTAGCAGTATGCACATATTACCTTTTGGTCAGTTGAACACCCCCCTCATCATGCCCTGAAACTTTCAACTTAGTATTCTAAGCTGTTCTTAAAATATTGCTGGTACTCTTTTTTGACAACCAGTTTGCAAACAGTGGGTTCTGATTTAGTTCAGCTTCACCTCGACAAAAGCTATCATAAATTTCATCTTTATACCCAAAGCCTTAGTAGTAGTCGCTAAGTAGTAGTAGTAGTAGTAGAAGTAGCGTTCACATTTTGCCTGTTGGTCAGTTGATCATCCCTGTCGTCATTCCCTGAAAGTTCCAACTTAATACCTTAAGCCATTCCTGAGATGTATCCTTTTTAGAACCAGAATGCATATAATGTGTTTTGATTTAGTTCAACACTCCCCTTAACATTCTTTGAAAGCTTCACCTGAATGCCCTTGGCCTTTTTGGACACCAAGGGTGAAACATGCCCCCCTTTTCCGATAAAAATACTTCATGTAAACATTAGGTGGATTCCATAACTTACAGCTCTTGTTTCGAAATTTATATGACAACCCCTTCCATAGATAAAAAAATTTCAAAAACTGATATATGGAGCCCACTTTGCTCTTTATATATAAATAATTTTCTTTTGTAAGAAAAGAACAGCAAGTGTGAAATGCAACTGTCCATGAACTTCAACTAGGGTGCATTCCAGAAGCCAATTATTATTGGCGTTGTTAGTTATTTCTTATTTGTGATAGCAATTCTACCCTACACGCACTCACAAAAAGCAAATTTGTTAATATTTTCTTTGCCTATATTACACAGAAGTGCTCAGATTCGCTTTATTATCTGGAGTTCCGGAATTCAAATAATAGATAGTCAAACTATCAATCGCAATTAGCAATAATTATATCCTTCTTCTTCATGAATTGGACAGAGGTATTAAGACTCGCTTCTGATCCCCTTTCACCTCTCTTTTTATTCGGATGTACATCTCTTTCTTCTTCTCCGTGATTTGAGGATACGCCTGCCCTCTTTTATTACCAAATCTTGATAAAGCATGACTTCATTTTTCAATCTCAGACCTTTCTCCAACAATTTTAAAATATTACTGGGAAGCTTAAGAGCTCCAACAGTCATTTTCAGATGAGTTTTCTCAGCCGCTAAATTTGAATAATTAAATAGAAGATTTTGTAGGATCTCAACTTCTTTTCCATAAACGCGACAATTCGGTGTATCGTTTGCATTTGAACTCATCAAAAGAGGATTCAGCATTAATGATTGAGTCTTTAACCGGTAGAAAAGTAAATAATTTTCTCACTTGAGGAATCGTGATATTTTGTGACGGGAGACTCTCTTCCCACGGACTCTCTTGCCACGAATTTTTGTTTTCTCCTGTATAAGGATATCTGTTGTCTTTGATAACTTCTGCCACCTGCGCCTCGCCCTATTGGTAAGACTGTCTACTGCAATGGCGCAATCAAGGTTGCCACCGATGACACTTTTGTGCCACTTTGGCACTTTTTTTCAAAGTGGCACTTTTCGGGAAACGTGACACTATTGTGACACTTTGTAGTAAAAGTGGCCTTTTTTTCAAAGTAGCACTTTTTTACAAAAAAAAAAAAAATTCAAAAATAAAACGGAAGGAAAACTGTCAATGTTGAAGCATCAATATCCTTTTTTCTTTCATTTTTCCATCTCTCTGTTTTCAGATTTAGAGACACTCTATTGCTATGTTAAATCTATTGCTCAGTATGCTCCTTCGTATTAATCATAAATCTTATGCTTATCATCATCACATTGATCATAAATATCAGCCATTTTGGAAACCTGCTGATTAATCACCACAAAAAAAGGATTGGAGGATCGCACTTTCTCCTCTTAGCTAATTCCTGGTAACGAAATTTTTGAGTGTAACAAGTGATAATTTCTTTAAGTTTTGTCTCCAATGTACCTCACACGAAGGATATGCTACGGTTTTGCCAAATAAATTATTTGAAATAGTTAGTGTCTGATCGACTATTAGCTGTATTCATCATAGGGTCATCAATAGCTGCGATCTAGGTTCGCGGCATTCTCTTCAGTATTTCTGAGAAAATTTTCAAGTACCCAAACGTAATGTAATAATCCAGATAGTCCATTGTGTAGAAAAACTGGATGAACAACTCTCAATGTAGACGAGTATTGCTGTCCCTTTTTTTCCGTTTTCTCAAAAGAAAAAAAAATCTCGAACGCTTTTTTCTCTTCTCTTTTTTTTTATTTCCTTTTTCGCGCTATGAGCACAGACTACTCAGGACAAAAAATGAAAAGTGTACTCTGTGGTACAAATTCCCATTTTATACAGAATGCACCATTTGCACTTTAATGGGTTTTAAGGGGAGGGCTGGAAAGTTGACAAGAGTGAAAGCGCTGCGCAAAGCAGAGAATCAGAATCAGCGCCACCTTCGTAAAATCAATATTACTTTTTTGTAGTTTATGGCTGGCATTAGAGCTGACTTATCATGTTTGAAAATTAAAAGATGTGGAAAACTGCGCAGAGGTGATCTCAAGCGGATTGGCCAATATTCTCAATTTGAAAAGCCCTTTTGGTACCAGCGCGAGCGATCCGAAGCATCGTGAACGGCAAATTTTTGGAAAATGACACTTTTTATAGGAAATTGACACTATTTTCCCGCCCAAAGTGGCATCAGAAAAACCGGCTGAATGGCAACCCTGACCCCAATGTTATGTTTGTTATGATTGCAATATATGAGGCTCGTTTTTTAGCACCAAGACCTTACATCTAAGATCTTACATCTTTCTGCAAAGATTATCGTTTTTTAACTGATCTTTGTTCTAAGATCTTACAGCTCACTGATGTTAGCAAAAAGTGTGAAGACCATCACTGTTTTGCCATATAGAACAATGATGAGAGAACTTTGATGATCTACTCATCATTAGGCCTGTTTTTTAGTACTAAGATCTTACATCTAAGGCATGGGCACCCATAAGCTGAATTCCCGGGGGGGGGCAAACTTCGTCTAATTGCTACTTTTAATGCTATATAATAGAAATCTCAGAACAAAAATATAAAAATAAGGCAGCATCATTCAGCCAGGGGGGCGAGAGCCCCCACCCCCTGCCCCCCCCCCCATATGGGTGCCCATGATCTAAGATCTTGCATCTTTCTGCAAAGATTATCGTTTTTTAATTCATCTTTGTTCTAAGATCTTACAGCTCACTGATGTTAGCAAAAAGTGTGGAGACCGCCACTGTTCTGCCATATAGAACAATGATGAGAGAACTTTGATGATATACTTACCGTTGTTCTCAGACGGCTGATCAGAGCAGAATGATGAAAGACGTTTGCATAAAAACGACAAAAGATGTAAGATCTTAGTTCAAAGATTTGACTTTTAAGCGTTTTCTGACAAAAGATGTAAGATCTTAGCGCATTGATGAGTGAAAAAACAGGCCTACTGTTCTCAAACCGCTGATCAGAGCAGAATCATGAAAGACATTTGTTCAAAAACGACCAAAGATGTAAGATCTTTGTACAAAGATTTCACTTTTAAGTTTTTTCTGACAAAAGATTTAATATCTTAGCACATTGATTAGTGAAAAAACGCCCCTATGGTATATTACAATGTTATGATTCCGACATGATAGGGAATGTGCTGGAAGACATTCCAAATCGCAAAGTGAAATCCTTCCAAAGCGCAATCCAAAGAGTATGGGAAACTATATAAGCTTAGGCAACGAATAGGTATTATTTGAAAAATAAAGATCTCTTGAAACGATTGTTTGCCTGTTATTTCAAGCAAATCTATGGTCCTATGTCAGTTTTAAATTATTGGTCAACCTTTTTAAGACCATAAGCGGTCGTACCTTGTTTGCCTCTCATTACAGGCAATCCAATGGTCTTATGTAAATTTTTGAATTCTTGGTCAGCATACCTGAGACTCTAGGCAGGCATGCCTTTCCAAAAACTAACAAACAAGTATGTGTCCAATAAGAAAAACAACGCATACTCCTGCTATTTACCTGTGCCCCAGCCATTTAAACATTTGCCTCTCAATTACTTAGACTTTCTCTGTCTTGGCTTTTCTCTGTCCACAATTAGCCATGTCTTGATGCAACATATGCAACCTACTGCAAAATACTTGATAACTTCAATTCAAATTTGTTTGCCTCTCACTACAGGCAATCTAACGGTCTTATGTCAATTTTTGAATTCTTGGTCAGCATACCTGAGACTCTAGGCAGGCATGCCTTTCCAAAAACTGACAAACAAGTATGTGTCCAATAAGAGAAACCATGCATACTCCTGCCATTTACCCTGCCCCAGCCATTTAAATATTTGCCTCTCAATTACTTGGACTTTCTCTGTCTTGGCTTTTCTCTGTCCACAGTTAGCCATGTCTTGATGCAACCTACTGCAAAATACTTGATAACTTCAACCCATAGGTTATAGTTTCCCATACTCTTTGGCGCAATCTTTTAACCCAGGCCAGAGCGAATCCTTTCGGCCAAAAGATGAAAATGAAAGTAGCAATCTTTTCGAATTGTGAAAAACATGATAACTGACGATTAACTGATAAGTTTAAAAAATGAGATAAAAGATTAGGTAATGAAAATACAAATAAGTGTAGGGGATTTTCGATTCTTCAGGAAGGGAAGGTCCTTTCATACCTCTACCGCAGTAATAAAATTTTGAGGACAGAGCTACAACCTAAATAGTCCTGGAATCAAGGGGACATCCACCACATGGCTAATATGGGAGTAAAGTTCATTTGTGATGCAAATGGATGTTATATTTAGATTGAGGATGCAATTCTAGGTAAATATTTGCACATTAGGGGGCTGGGGGTATATATTCTGTGAATATATAGGTTCTAAGAAATTCATATCCTAGAAAAACAAGGAAAGAAGTGAAGATAAAGGCTCTATCCCTGCAAAATGTGTTAACTAGGATTATTCTGCATATTATGGAGTAAGAATTGGAGTATATATGAAGTAAGAAAAAGGGGTCAATATATACCAAATCATATTAGCTATTGAGTTAGGACTAAAGTGAATACACCATTCAATGCCTTTTTTTATGCTTATTATTAATATAGTAAGCATTTCTATCGGAAATGAATTTTAGCCCCCCCCCCTATTTATGCCATTAATGGTTAGGCTAGGTTAGTGTAGGGATAGCCAATATAGAGGGGGAGGGGGCTGGAGTTCATTTATGATAGAAATACTTATTAAATTCTCAATCAGCATAAAAAAGGAATTGAATTGTGTATTCACTTTATTCCAAACTTAGTAATATGATTTGATAGATATTGACCGAAAAAGGCACTATAGGGTAAGATACCCAGTAGTTAGACTGCTAATCACAGCTTCATCAGTTAAATAAGTAAAAATTTTGTGGTTAGCATCTTTTAAAGGACACCTGTCAATAAAATAAAATTGGGCCTTTTACCATAAGATTCCTTATTTGATGCTATTCCAAAACATTATTGTCACTCTTCTGATAATGCGGTAAATTTTTATCAAATCATATTATTGACTTACAAATAAAGTAAACATACCACTTGATGCCTTTCTTATGCTCTTTCCAAATATAATAATCATTTTTGTTGGAAATGAATTTTACCCCCACCCCTATTTATACAATATTGGTATATATTTGCACATTAGGGGGTAGGGGTAAATTTTATTTCTGATGTAAATGAGAGGTAAAATTAATCTTTCCCCCCCCCCCCTAATGTGCAAATATATACCCTGAATTGGTATATATAGGGATGGGGGCTAAAATTCATTTCCAACAAAAAAGATTATTATATGTGTAGAGCATAAAAAAATGCATCAAGTGGTAAATTCACTTTATTTGTAAGTCAATGATATGATTTGGTAAAAATTTACCGATAATGCACCCCCTCCCCTTTGATGTTCCAGGGATTGCCCTGACAAAATTTTTCTCCATTGTGTTGAATGTCATGCTTCTTGGTTAAAACAGGCTTTTGCATTGTTGACTTGACAAAATCTAACCTAGTTTTGCTTCAGTGAAAACAATAGAATTGTGAATATAAGGACCTTATTATTAGAAATGATTTCTAAAAGTGGATAACAGTTGTTGGAAAACTTGATAATGTGATTAGGAAAAATTTTCTACATCTTATTATCTAAAATTACATTAACTGTATTCTTTAGCACTAGCGTAAGACTTTATTTGTAAGTCAATAATATGAACTTCCAAAAATTTACCAATCTTACTTCCAAGATCTTTCATCTTTTTGCAATGATTATCATTATTTAGTTAATCATTGTTCTAAGATCTTACAGCTTGCTGATGTTAGCAAAAAAGGTAAAGAATGTTGATTTTAACCAAATAGAATAATGATAAGAGAATTTTGAGAATATACTCATCATTTTTCTTAGACTGCTGATCAGAGCAGAATGACAAAAGATGTTCAGATAAAAATGGCATAAGAAGTAAGATATTAGTCCTAAAATTTCCCTTAAAGTTGTTTTCAGTCAAAAGACATAAGATCTTAGCACAATGAAGTGTGAAAGAATAGTCTTATTGTCCAGAAAAAAAGGAATGAGCCTTTAAAATCACTTACTCAGTGATGTATAAGGAGCCATTCACTCAATATTGCCCCACTCCATCTACCACAGTTTGGAGGACTAATTCTTGCCAATTGCAATCTGAAATGCACCTGCAAAGGGGCAGTGACAGCTGTCTTGGAAAGATTGTTCCAGTTGGCTTACAACTCTGTTGGTGCAGTTTTGGATGTCAACTAGGTTACATGCTCCCTTCCAGGATAACTTCTTACTATGCCCCCTTGTCCTAAAGGATTTGTTGAGTTGAAAAGGATTTTGACAGGAGTACTTAGGATTCAAAAACTTATTATGACATACCCTCTTTGACATCTGTACACAAGTGTTATGAGTTGTAGCTTAAATAGGTAGTCCAGATTCCTGCATCTGTTAACAGCTTTTGTTGCCCTTCATTGGCCATGCTCTATTTTCTGCTGACCACCCTTAGGAAATACACTACATATTATTACCCTAAATAATGTTAAATCATAACATCCAGCAAAATAGTGAAGAATCCTGATAGAAACATGCTAATTATTTTAAAGCAGGAACTTCATTATTTTAGTGTTTTCTTTTAGTTTATTATGTATTCCTTGGGGGAGGAGAGGAGTGAATTGTCAGAAAAGCAACCATGATATTTGGAAATAGCATAAATAAGGGATATAATGGTACTATTGTTATTTATTAGGATTATGTCTCTTCAGAAGAGACCAACCACTAAATATTTATTGTTTAATAATTGTAATATTTCTGTTAGATCACCTGGAAAGTAGACTGTTTTATTATTGAAATTTTCTAAATTTTCAATAATCTAAGTAGACCCATGTGATTGGCTTGATTTTTTTTTTTTTAAATCCCACCTCCTCTCCTCTTAGTGATGACAAATTTTAAATTCAAAATACATCTTTTTTAACTTTAAACGTCACCTACTTTTTTTATTAATTAGTAGCCAAACTAGACACACTTCAAGTCACTTTATACTACCAAAAACACTCCAATAAAAGGACAAAAAATTGCCATTCCCATGGAAAAGGGCATCCTCCCCCAACAGGAAGCCCTTCATATGGTGGTGGCTACTTCTTACCATACCTCTAAACTCTTCTGGATGGTAACCCTACATGTCTCCTATGAAACAAATAATACTAATAAAAGAATTCAAAATAAACCAATTAAATTAATAATAATAAAACAAATAAACCAAATTATCTATCGTATAACTTTCTTTTACAAAAAAATACACCAACATATTTACAAAATACAAAAACCTCAAAGAAAGTTATAGTGATAACACTCTCCAACTGTATCTTTTCATTTTTCACTTTTAACTATATTTCGGCTACTTGAATATTTAAACCATAGATTATACAACACTAACAATTTTAAATGCACTGATAGTCGACTGGGGAACTGCCTAATTATGGACACACAAATTAAGCTTGAATTAAATTTTGAGTTTTTTTTCTGTTACGTAGGCAGAAGATGAACACACCACTTGATATGTCTTTTTAGGCTTTTTCCAAATATGCTAATCACATTCATTAAAAATTCTATTTTAAGCCCTTAGGGGGCTATAAAAGGTGACATGTTTTTTACTACTAGAAACTGGTTAAGAGCATATCATTTTCTTATTAATAAATTATAATAATAATATAATATAATATAGATTTATTACCTGCCAAAACTGTAAGAGATACAATGGGCAGCAGAGTATAGAAAAGTGAAAAAAAAGAAAAAAAGACAAACAACAAAGTACGGTTTAACACGAATATATACAATGAAATGGGCCCTTAACATCGACATTCAAATAACACATTCAACTCAAGTCTGTCCCTGAAGAGTTACCCACAAATAACCTAGAGTCATGAACTTTTTATGAAAACTTGCTACTTTGGCAGGAACTGCCAAGGCAGGGTCTATCAATCCAAATCTACTGATCAAATACCGGTTTTTAGACCATGGTGGTAGTCCAAGCAGATACTTAGCATATTTAAAATAAATCGTGCGCAACTTTTTCTTCTCTGTCTGTGTGAAGCAACTCCAAAACGGAGAGATGTAGAGAAAACTTGGTAAAGCAAATGCATTATACAATCGGGCTAAAATATCACGACTAAATCTCGCCTTGCTTGGGACAAGCTTTCCATATGCAGAACAAACTTTTCTAAGGGTATCAGCGATAATAAGTACGCGTGTGGCCTTGAGTGACGTACCGATCGGGACTCCAAGGTAAGTAAGTGATGGAACAGGTATGATTTCCGTATCATCTAGCATAACGCATATGTCCTCAGTCGACACTTTATAATTGAAAAATAACAATTCAGTTTTTGATGGATTAAATGTATGGCCAACACAAGCATATTCTACCTTTAATGCACTAAAACAACTCTTTATTCCATTCAGGGTTCTACTAATGTTTAAAATGTTGTCAACATAACCTATGAGCGACACGTCAATCCCGCATAAAATACACGTTGTTGGTGCTTCATGTTGCACTTTGATTACGGAATTATTGAATAAATCTGGTGAATTTAGTACCCCTTGCCTAATACCCTTTTTCACTGGTATATCAATTTCTAAAAGCATATCAAAATCCCAACCAGGACACTTTATCCTAACACAAAGATTACTATACATTGAATCAAGGGGTTCGATGACCAAATTTTCTAAGCCTCTCTCTGCTGCAGAGAGTAAAATATGTTTGTGGATAGACGAATCGAAAGCACAGGCAAGATCATGGGCTGCTAAAACTAAAGAATCGTTGTCATTCTCAGCGTCAGTCAGTATAGACACCAGCGAGTAAAGGGCATGATCACATCCAAGCGATTGCTGGAACCCAAACTGGTGTTGGGGAACCGAGCACTTGCTTCTAATTTCATAACGAATAAGAAGCTCAAATAGTTTACATAGTGTAGTCGACACAGTAATGGGCCTATATGAAGAGCACTGGGAGGGAGGCTTCCCTGGTTTGAGAATGGGTGTTATTACACCAATGCAAAAGGTATCCGGGACGATACCTCTGGAAACGATAATTTGGAATAATAATGATACATGTTCAAGAAGTTGTTCACTACCATAGAGTAAATGCTGGCCACAAATTTTATCGAAGCCTCTCAAAAGTTTCTTTTTTAGCTTTTTCAGGCATTCACGTATTACACTTCTATTAACTACCATGTTCTCTTTCGGTAGTTTTAGCATTTCCTCTAGCTCACTCCGATAAGAATTCCATAGCGCTTGGTGGAGACCTTTGAACGGGTCCGTGAAGTAACTATTCCAGGTCTCTTTTGTTAGAAGGGGGACCTCAAAGGTCGATTCTTAGGACTTCACTAAATTCCACTAATGGAATTTGGGGTCGGACTTGCATTTCTTGCTGTATTCGTCAATTATGTCTCTACAGTGCTTAGACAAGGCTTTGGCAAAGGCACGTTTAGTATGATTCTTCACTTTCCAGACTTGCCCAGATCTTGGCTTACCACTGTCACACCATAGGCAAAACCAGAACTTTGCAGTCTGGCATGCTTCTGTTAAATTTAGGTTAGCGGACCATCCTCTAATTTCAGTGTTTACTCGAACTTTTCGAGAGGGTACGGCTGCTGATTCGGCACACCGAAGGGCATGGCATATTGAGGCAGAGTAAATGTTCAACAGAAGTTTCTGCTCTTTGGCCGGGATGTCACTGTTGGACATCAGTAGCGGGAAAGGGACTTGGATCTTTTCAAGAATGCTATTACACACTTCTTGATACTGTTGGATCGCAGCATCATCAAGCTTCCAATCTTGCAGAACTTTGAGCTTTGGAGCTGCGCTTTTTTTTACATCAGAGAACGGGCAAGCGAAACTCAAGGATATAGGTAAGTGTACCACCCATTAGTACCGACACAGATTCGTCTTGGACATTGAATGATGTAACAACATGGTCGAGATTAGATACAGAGCCACTGTTATGACAATAACTGAAGTTTTTATCTTTATCCACAACCTTGAAGCCATCTGATAAGACTCCTAAAGCTATTTGTGTTCTAGGACTGTCAGTGTCAGTAAGGTTGCAGTTGAAGTCGCCAATAATTAAATAGTCATGACCCGACTGCTTTATTCTCGACACACATTTAGCAAGTTTCTCACAGGATAGGTTGAATTTTCTCTCTGATCGATCATTCTTGTAATTAGTAGGAAGGTAAAAATAGATCAGAACAAGACCATAGACGTCCACTGCGATAAAACTGTCTTGATGATGGACAAGTTTGGCGGAGATGTGATCTTTAATTACAATAGCGATGCCTCCAGATGGCCTTCCCCTACCGCTTGATTTCGCTTCTCTAATAAAGAACCGATGCTTGTCAGAGAACTTGATACAATCCAAGCTATCCTTGCTTAAGAAGTGTTCTTGTATGCAAACTATGTCATGATCCTTGGCTAATTGTTTAATAATTGGCACCTTATCACGCAGATTTCCGTTCATATTCCAGGATATTACTTTAAGAGATGAAATGGTGGCTCTTGTCATTGCGGTTTCTTCATTGCTTTCAGGACTTCGGGACAACGGATGCTATAACAGGGGTGCTTATCGGATTTGCGAAGCGCGCACCGAATAGGATTTTCGCAAGGATCTCCTTTTCTGATGCATGCCCTTCTCCACCGCATCTAGCGCAACGTTTAGAGTTTACACATTTCGACACTAGGTGTCCGTAGTTTTGACAGTTGAAGCACCGGCGCGAGACATTAATAAACTCATCAATATGAACTCTTTCGTATCCTATCAAGGGTGGGTTCCGCATTGCATGTTGCAGATCACTTTTAAGGGAAAACTGCAGTTTGAAGGACCTGGTTGCTCGGATTTGCTCTGCTTTAACACAATTTGGGACCACGGCTAATAGAGCATCAGCATCAATTTCCGTAGGTACAAGTCTACCTATACCAGAAAAGGTAGGAGTTTTCATTTTGGGGTCCAAAGTCGCATTATCATCGTTTAGAATAGCAACACTCAGTTTTTCGGCCGCTTTTTTGTCTTTCAGGTTTATACGCCATTCAGTTTGGGTTTGCTTCAGCTGACCAACATGATCTGTTATGCTTGAATCGTTGTTACATAGATTGTCAATAAAAGCTTTTCTCCCAGCAGCGGAAGGTGGCGGGTTTGCCGGCGTCTTAAGAATGACAGCATAGGTGGCACTTGTCGGTGCTTGTGTTGGTAGGCTAAGCGTTGTTGAGTCCTTATTTCGGGCAATCAGTGAATCTAACTTCGTATTCATCTCGTTAATGTTTCTGGTAACAAATGCGCTGATTTGGCTACCGCAAGAGGGGACTTCTTGGGGCTCGGCAATAACAAAAGTCGGTAGCTCCACATTTTTCAGATCACATTCTTTTAAGATTTTCATTATGTCGAGAACGTTTTCACTTTCAATATGTTTTATGGAGGGGCGTAATTCACTTTCAATTAAGCAATCTTAAGCAATTCACTTTCAATATGTTTTATGGAGGGGCGTACGTTTGGATGAACAATAGAGTAGATGAGGATTTTAGCCTCCTTGATCGATTCTTTCCCAAAGAAGTCGGTGCACGTCTTAGCTATCTCATCTTTCGGTACACCACTGAGCATTGATCTTAGCACATAGTTCAGTACAGCATTCCAGACCAATTTTTTTCGGTTTTGAAGAATATCAAAATGTAGAAAATGGAAATCTAACTTTAAAATATAGATAATATCTTCAGTCCTGCTTTAAGAAAATATAGGGTTTGCCCAAAAAAAAGCAACTAATCTTTGCACCCTTTTTTGTATGTTTTTCCAAGAAGCTTTGGATCTAAAGCTGAATTGATATCTCTGTGTTTTTTACTTCCCGTCCATTAAAGACCAAGATATTTAATAGAAACCATCAGAGAAACCATCAACTGTTGCTTCGACTCTTGCGTCATGCGATGCAAGATTTTTCCCATGCATTCGAAGGCTTTTGACGATTTTTCAGACATTACCAGTGACTACCGCATCTGCTGAGAGGAGATTTAGCCGTCTTAAGCAATTAAAAACCTATCTGCTGAGCTCCACGTGTGAGGAGCGTCTGAACGGACTAGCTCACATGACCCTGAACCACACTATCCAGGTCGATGCTGACCAAGTTTTTGATCGATTTGCAGCCAAAAAAGACCGGCGGCTGTTACTGTGAGAGGTTAGGTCGTCTTTCGTTGCTCGTTTCTCTAAGTGCAGTTGATTCTGTTTTTTAAACTTTAATTGTGCTTTATCAATATATTTCTTGCTTTCATGGCTGTTATAATAGGTTGACTGAGGCCCCCACCCCTCCGAAACCAAATTCTGGGCAATTGTCTTTGATATAATATTATTTTTTATTTATTTGGTTCTCTTTAACAAGGGTCCCATAGGCAAATATAAGGAAAAATGCACTTTTTTTCTAAATTCTGCCGCTTCGTGGCAGTTCCAAACCATCCCAAAATAGAAACTCTCACTGCTTCTAACTTTTTTTTTTAATTCTGACTTTGTTGGCAAAATATTGTCATCCATTCTCAAACAAAAAAAGTCTACAACTAGAAATACTCATGACAAGTGTGTACTTTTTATTTCTTTATCTAGCTACCCCCCCCCCTACCCCCGCCTAAAATCTTGCACTATGATAGATAATTTTTTTGCTCACATGTCTGCTATAAAAAGGTAGACTGACGGCCCCCCCCCCGAAACAAAATCCTGGATACGCCACTGGCCCTGGGGGCATATATGGCTCTTATGGAAGGAATGCTCGTATAAACTTCAGAGAGGGCTCATTTGATTGGAAACTGAAAGTTTACCTTCACTTTTTAAGAGTCAAAAGAGATCCGAGGGCAACTAGTCTCCCCCACGCCTTCTTTTTCCAAACCCATCTGCCGAAAATTTTGAGATAGACATTTTGTTAAAAATAGTTCAAAAGTTGGACAAGGAAAAGTCCGGTGTCAACACAACTCCCCTGGGCCCGGGAGAAGGTGTTCTAAGTTATGCCCTGAAAGCATGTATGGTTCTTATGAAAGGGATGCTTGTATAAACTTCATATAGGGCTCATATGATTGGAAACTGAAAGTTCCAGTTTGCTTTTCAAGAGTCAAGAGATTGAAGGGCAACTAGCCCCTCCCCCACGCCCTTTTTTCCCAAACCCATCCGTTCTAAATTTTGAGATAACCATTTTTTTTTAATATACAAAAATTAGATAACAAGAACTCTGGTGTTGACACAACCCCCCAGAGCCCAGGGTAGGTATTGTTAGTGTTGTCCTGGGGGGCGTGTATGGTTCTTATGAAAGGGATGCTCATATAAACTTCAGAGAGGGCTCATTTGATTGGAAGTTGAAAGTTCTAGTTCACTTTTTAAGAGTCAAAAGATATCTGAGGGCAACTAACCCCCCCCCCCAAACACTCACATATTTTCTCCCCAAAACCATCCGATAAAAATTTTGAGATAGACATTTTGTTAAAAATAGTTCAAACATCAGATAATAAAAATCCAAGGTTGACACAAACCCATTTTTTCACTTTGATAGAAAAACTTCTTTGAAGAAAAACTTTTTCTTTGAAAAAAAGCTCCTGTGTCGACGTAACCCCACAGGGCCCGGGGGCAGGCGTTGTAAGTAATGCTCTGGGGGCATATATGATTCTTATGGAAGTGATGCCCGTATAAACTTCGGAGAGGACTAATTTGATTGGAAATTGAAAGTTTTCGCTCAGTTTTAAAGAATCAGAAGAGATCGGAGGACGACTAGCCCCCCCCCCCTCCACGCCCTATTTTCCTCAAATTCATCCTATAAGAACTTTGAGAGAACCATTTTTTCAAAATGGTTCAAAGAACATAATGAAAACTCCGGGGTCGACATAATCCTTCAGGGCCCGGGGTAGGCGTTGTAACCCGGCGGGCATCTATAGCTTTTATGGAATGAATATTTGTATAAACTTCAGAGAGGGCTCATTTGATTGGAAATTGAAACTTCTAGGTCAGTTTTTAAGAGTGAAAAGAGATCAGAGGGCAACTATCTCCCCCGCGCCTCTTTTCCCCCAATTGCATCCGATAAAAATTTTGATATAGCGATTTTGTTACAAATAGTTGAAAGGTCAGATAACGAAAACTCCGGTGTCAGCACAACCCCTCAGGGCCCAGGAGCAGGTGCTGCAATTTATGCTTTTATAAATTTCAGAGAGGGCTCATTTGAATGGAAATTGAAAGTTCTAGAAGTGGGGCAACTTTCTTAAAAAGAAGGTTTTCAAAGAAAAGTAAAGGCCATCAAACAGTTCGTGGGTAACAAATTGTAAGTAAGGAGCGACCCAGCTGAATAGTAACCGAAACTCTAAAAACGAGATTTTAATACCAATAGATACATCACAAGAATCAGATTTTTATGCTGATTTCAAGTATATAGGGTTTATCAAGTTTAGTCTTAACCATCAAAAGTTCTGTGCCTGAGAAAATTTGCCTTATTAGTAGAACCCTATCAGGAGGTCCGACGATTCACCCCTGCTGCCACCTACAACTTTTTTTAACACCATATATGAGCACGAGAACCACGTGGTTTATGGTTTTTGTCAATGAGAATGAAAAAACAGGAATTTTGTCACATTTATGTATGTTTTCTTGGATGGTTATGTGTGTTGGTCGATTTATTTGATGTTTTTCATGTCTGTTTTATGGTTTTCTCAGTGAGAATGAAAAAACAGGAACTTTCTCACTTGGAAAACCATAAACCACGTGGTCCTGTCACGAGTAGCACCTGTGAACTTGATTTACATAATCGCTAGGGGAAATTATTGATTTACGAAGGGGAGAATTAAGAAACATTAAGGCTTCTTTAATCTTAGGTCTGAGGGATAAACGTTCTTTAGGTCAGAGAGAAAAATTAATATTCTATTTTTAAATAGGGCTTCATTGATCTTTAGTGTCAGGAATTATAATTGACATCACTTGTTATCTTGGAATTATGCGGGAGTCTAAAGAGATAGAAATTCTATTTTTAAATACGGCTTCACGGAGCTTTAAGTCGGAGAGATAAATTGATATTCTAACGAAACCCTAATAGTTTAGCTAGGAAAATTTATGAGATGAAGAGATTAACGTAGGAAAGGGTTTCCTAGAAATTTGAAATGCGTTAGCGCAGAGATGCCAAACAAATGGAACACGCTGAAATTACGTTTAGGGATTATTTGGGCGAAACCGTTTTATCCATTTTATGGTATTATTTCTTATAAAGAGTTAGAGACATTTTGAAAGAAGATTTTAGGAAAGGTTTTAGAATAGAATTTGAGGGTGAAACTCTGTGGTCGTTATAATACACAAGTTCCATTTGAACAGTGTTGTGAGGTCCTCTACCCCAACCCCAAAGGGTTCCGATCCCCCACCCCAACCCCGAAGGAAGCCCCCGGTACTCAAAGGCCCCCCAAGCTCCCATAGAGCCCCAGCCCCCCAAACGCCCTCCTCAGACCCTCAAAGGCCCTCCTCTGGTCCTCAAAGGGCCCCCCGGACCTCTAACGAGCACCCTGGACCCCACAGGCCCTCCCCCCGGTCCTCAAAGGTCCCCCGGGCTCCCAAAGAGCCACCGACGCCCCCAAAGGCCCACCCAGGTCCCCAAAGGCCCTCCCCGGGCCCCCCAAAGGCCCACCGAGCTCCCAAAGGACCAACGGGGTCCCAAAGGCCCTACACCGGTCCCCAAATGTCCCCCAGGCCCCCAACTGTCCCCCCGGACACCCAAAGGCCCTCCCCTGGCCCCAAAAGGGCCAACCGGCTCCCAAAGGACCAATCGGTCCTCAAGTGTCCCCCAGACTCCCAAAGGACCAACGGGGTCCCAAAGGCCCTACACCGGTCCCCAAATGTCCCCCAGGCCCCCAACTATCCCCCCGGACCCCCAAAGGCCCCCCCGGCCCCCAAAGGGCCAACCGGCTCCCAAAGGACCAATCGGTCCTCAAGTGTCCCCCAGACTCCCAAAGGCCCCCCTGTGCCCCAAAGGCCCTCCCCCGGTCCCCAAAGGTCCCCCGGGCCAGAGAAGCGCCGCCGGGATGCGCCGTGGGCCAGGAAAGCGCCGCAGGATGTGCCGCAGGGATGCGCCGCGGGTCAGGAAAGCGCCGCGGGGGATGCGCCGCAGGGAGGCACCGCAGGAAAGTGCCGCAGGATGCGCCGCAGGGATGCGCCGCAAAAAAAGTAAACTAAAAAGTAAAAATTTCGAAATGTTATCCCCCAAACTCCCTCCTCAGACCCCCCACGGCCCTCCGCGGGGCTGCCCAGGTCCCTCGGGCTCCCCAAGGGCCCCCCGTCCCCCCCCACGTTCCCCCCCACCCCCTCCCTGGGCCCCCCCCAAAGTGTCCCCGCGCCATTTTTTTAATATTTTTTTATTGCTTTATTATATCTTTTATGAACAAGTTCCATTCATAATGTCATTCCTAAACCCATTTTCAAACCTCAAAGAGTCCCCTCCCGAATTCATAAATACTTTCTTGAATTTTTTAACATGGTATTTTTCTAACTTTTTTACGTATCATAAAATGACGTGAAATATGCTTACGGCTCTACCAATTGTACTCTGTGCTTGTTCATGGACACGATGCGACTTTTCCATTGTTACTATATGGCAGGTTATCGGCACTACCGATTTTATTGCATGCATTAAATCAGTATTTTTTACGCAGTGGAAGGATCAACACACAATTCATATCTGTAAAAAGTGAAGATGAATTATTCGACGAAAGTATGTGCACATGAAAAAATCATTGTCGTGTTGAACGCTGACAAGGAGAAATGCCTGAACTATGAAACGAGTGCAAGCGGTAACACTATTGGAAAGGTATGCATGCGTTGTCATGACAGCGAGAAGTTAGATTTCTTTGGACTATCGAAATCATTCAAAATTGCTCAAGGTGGGTATGCAAGAGTGAGAGCACCAGAGATGATAGTGCTAAAGGAGAATACCAACTTAAAAATAATTGTCGATGATCGGGGGCAACTTCTAGCTAATGGTTCTGGTAGCACGATACCTATTGATAGATCCTATTCCCATCGTTCTGGTATTACTATTCAAATGAAAGCAAAGAAGAAAAGAAAGGCCTACTGCTGCACTAGTGTAATAAATCGTATCATGTCTACCTGCCAGAACTGCTATCTGTGCAAAAATAATGTGAGAATAGACAGTGAAATCGCGGGCAGAATAAAAAGGACATTAGCAGACAATATCATCAATGAATATAAAGATGAATTGACGGAAAGTGAAGCGCAAGTGTACTAATAATGTATAATAATGTATTTAACATATTTTTATATCAATATTCTACATGTCCTTATGTCATTAAAAATATCTTATGCATTATTTTGTTAAGTGTTCACTTTTTTTAGGGTATGCTAGAACGTCAAACGTTCAGAATATCTATTAAAAAGGTCAGAGATGTAAGAAAAAGAATTTTAGAGATAATGATACTACTAGCAGGTTCAATGTTTCATAGAAGATAGAAAAGTTCAAGATCTCTTCTGAATTTTACCAAAGAACACAATTCAATTCTAATTTCACCAGAGAAAATAAAAATCTTCCACTTAAGTTATTTATTTCACAAAGACATAAAGAATTTAAAGTTCACTTCTAAATTTTTCCGTAGAAGATAGGAAAAGTTATAATATGATAGTGATTATTTTCAATGTAGATAAAAAGTTTAACTTTAATTATAAATTTTATTAAATTCAATTCCAACTTTTCTCAAAGAGTCAAATTTAAATTTATATTCCAAATATTTTCCCCGTAACAAGAAAAGTCCCAAGACATAAAAAAATTAAAGTTCACTTCTAAATTTTTCCTTAGACGATAGGAAAAGTTATACTATGATTGTGATTATTTTCTATGAAGATAAAAAATTTCACTTTAATTCTAAATTTTCTTAAATTCAGTTCTGACCATTCTCAAAGAGATGAAAAAATTTAAAGTTCTATTCCTTATATTTCCCCGGAAGAAGAAAAGTTCAACTTCGATTCCGAATTTTCTCAATGAAAATGAAATAAGTTATTGATCAATTCTATTTTCCCAAAATAATATAAAATTTACCACTTCATTTCAGATTTTTTTCTCAAAGAGATGAAAAAATTTAAAATAGTGTTCCAAATTTTTCTTAGAAGATAGAAAAGATCAAGTTCTAATCTGAATTTTACCAAAGAACACAATTCAATTCTAATTTATCCAGAGGAAATAAAAAGCTTCCACTTCAGTTTTAAGTTTACCAAGACATTAAAAAATTTAAAGTTCAGTTCTAAATTTTTCCATAGAAGATAGGAATAGTTATACTTTGTTTGTGATTATTTTCTATGAAGATAAAAAGTTTCACTTTAATTCTAAATTTTCTTAAATTCAGTTTCGACCTTTCTCAAAGAGATGAAAAAATTTAAAGTTCTGTTCAATATATTTTCTCGGAAGAAGAAAAGTTCAACTTCGATTCTGAATTTTCTCAATAAAAATGAGATAAGTTATTGATCAATTCTATTTTCCCAAAATAATATAAAAATTTTCCACTTCACTTCATATTATTCTCAAAGAGATGAAAAATTTTTAATAGTATTCCAAATTTTTCATAAAAAATAGAAAAGTTCAAGTTCTCTTCTGAATTTTACCAACAAACACAATTCAATTCTAATTTCTCCAGAGAAGAAAAAAAGCTTCCACTTCAGTTTTAAGTTCACCAATACATAAAAAATTTAAAGTTCTGTTCTAAATTTTTCTGTAGAAAATAGGAAAAGTTAAACTATGTTAGTGATTATTGTCCATGAAGATAAAAAGTTTGACTTTAATTCTAAATTTTCTTAAATTCAGTTCCGACTTTTCACATAGAGATGAAAAAAATTTAAAGTTCTGTTCCAAATTTTTCATAGAATATTGGAAAAGTTATACTTTGATCGTGAATATTCAAGTTCTCTTCTGAATTTTACCAAAGAACACACTTCAATTCTAATTTCTCCAGAGAAAACAAAAATCTTCCACTTCACTTCATTGTTTCACAAAGACATAAAGAAATTTAAAGTTCAATTCTAATTTTTCGGTGGAAGATGGAAAAAGTAATACCATACTTGTGAATATTTTCACGAAAGATAAAAAGTTCTAGTTCAATTTGAAATTTTCTCAACGAAGTCAAGGAAAGTTCAAGTTTTCTTCTGAATTTTCTCAATGAAAAAGAAATTAGTCATTGATCATTTCTATTTTTTTCCAAATAATATAAAAATTTTCCACTTTAGTTCAGATCTGTCTCGAAGAGATGAAAAATTTAAATACTGTTCCAAATTTTTCACAGAAGATAAAAAAGTTCAAGTTCTCGTCGGACTTTTAACAAAGAACACACTTCAATTCTATATTCTCCATAGAAAATAAAAATCTTACACTTCAGTTCTATATTTCACATAGACATAAAGAAATTTAAAGTTCGATTCTAATTTTTCGGTGGAAGATAGAAAAAGTAATAGCATACTTGTGAATATTTTCCTGGAAGATAAAAAGTTCTAGTTCAATTTAAAATTTTCTCAACGAAGTGAAGAAAAGTTCAAGTTCTCTTTTGAACTTTACCAAAGAACACACTTCAATTCTAATTTCTCCAGAGAAAACAAAAATCTTCCACTTCAGTTCTTTATTTCACGAAGACATAAAGAAATTTAAAGTTCAATTCTAATTTTTCGGTGGAAGATAGAAAAAGTAATACCATACTTGTGAATATTTTCACGGAAGATAAAAAGTTCTAGTTCAATTTAAAATTTTCTCAACGAAGTTAAGGAAAGTTCAAGTTCTCTTCTGAATTTTACCAAAGAACACACTTCAAGTCTACAGTCTCAAGATAAAACAAAAATCTGTTACTTAATTTCTTTATTTCACAATGAAATAAAGAAATTTAAAGTTAAATTCAAAATTTTTTGGTGGGAGATTGAAAAAATAATACCATACTTATGATTATTTTCACAGAAGATAAAAATTTCTAGTCCAATTATAAATTGTTTTAATGAAGTTAAGAAAATTTCATGTTCTTTACTTAATTTTACCAAAGAACACAATTCAATTCTAATTTCTACAGAGAAAATAAAAATCTTCTACTTAAGTTCTTTATTTCACAAAGACATAATGAAATTTAAAGTTCAATTCTAAATTTTTCGGTAGAAGATAGAAAAAGTAATACCAAACTTGTGAATATTTTCCCGGAAGATAAAAAGTTCTAGTTCAACTTAAAATTTTCTCAACGAAGTGAAGAAAAGTTCAAGTTCTCTTCTGAAATTTACTAAAGAACACAATTCATTTCTAATTTCACCAGAGAAAATAAAAATCTTCCACTTTAGTTCTTTATTTCACAAAAGACATAAAAAAATTTAAAGTTCAATTCTAAATTTTTCGGTGGAAGATAGAAAAAGTAATATCATACTTGTGAATATTTTCACGGAAGATAAAAAGTTCTAGTTCAATTTAAAATTTTCTCAGCGAAGTGAAGAAAATTTCAAGCTCTCTTCTGAACTTTACCAAAGAACACACTTCAATTATAATTTCTCCATAGAAAACAAAAATCTTCCACTTCAGTTTTAAGTTCCACAAAGAAATAAAGAAATTTAAAGTTCTATTCTAAATTTTTAGACGGAAGATAAAAAAAGTAGTACTATGACAGTGATTGTTTTCCATCAAGATCAAAAGTTTCACTTTATTTATAATTTTTCTTAAATTCAATTCTGATTTTTCTCAAAGAGATGAAAAATTTAAAGTTCATTTCTAAATTTTTCTCTAGAAGATAGGAAAAGTTATACTACGATTGTGATTATTTTTCAGTGAAGATAAAAAGTTTCACTTTAATTCTAATTTTCCTAAGTTCACTGTCCTATTTTTTGCAAAAAGATAAAAAATTTAAATTTCTGTTCCAAATTTTGCATAGAAGATAGAAAAAGTTATACATTCATTTGAATATTAGACTTGAAGATAAGGACCATCAATTTAATTCTGAGTTTTCTCGAAGAATTGCAAGATATTCAAGCTCTCTTCTGAATTTTCTTAAAGAAGTAAAAAAATTTAGCTCAATTCTGAAATTTAAAAATGTAAATGAAAAAAAGCTTTCACTGCAGTTCTTAATTCCTCAAAGACATAAAAAATTCAAAGTTCTCTTCTTAATTTTAACAAAGAATCTAATTCAATTCTAATTTCTCTAGATAAAATAAAAAGCTTCCACGTCAGTTTTAAGTTCACCAAGACATAAAAAATTTAAAGTTAAGTTCTAAATTTTTCCATAGAAGATAAGAAAAGTTATACTTTGATGTTGATTATTTTCATGAAGATAAAAAGTTTCACTTTAATTCTAAATTTTCTTAAATTCACTTCCGACCTTTCTCAAAGAGATGAAAAAATTTAAAGTTCTGGTCCAAACATTTTTCCGGAAGAAGAAAAGTATAATTTTAATTCTGAATTTTTCTCAATGAAAATCAAATAAATTATTGATCAATTCCATTTTCCTAAAATATTATAAAATTTTCCACTCCAGTTCAGATTTTTCTCAGAGATGAAAAAATTTAAAACATTGTTCCAAATTTTTCATAGAAAATAGGAAAAGTTATACTTTGATTGTGAATATTTTTCATGAAGATATGGAGCTCCACTTTAATTATGAGTTTTCTCGAAGAAGTGCAAAATGTACAAGTTCTCTTCTGAATTTTCTTAGAGAAGAAAAAAAAGTTAGCTCAATTCTGAAATTTACCATTGAAAATGAAAAAGCTTCCATTTCAGTTCCTAATTTCTCAAAGACATAAAAAATTTAAAGTTCAATTCTAAATTTTTCCATAGAAGATAGGAATGGCTATACTATGATTGTGACTATTTACCATGAAGATAAAAAGTTTTACTTTATTTCTAATTTTTCTTAAATTCAGTTCATTCATCTAACCACCACAAAGAATAGGTTAGGTTAGGTTAGGTATAAATAAATATTAATAAATAATTAGAAACATTTCTCCATGTTTAAGTTAGGTTAGGTTAGGTAAACTTATCACGAGCGCTCATGATAAGCTAACCTAACCTAACTTAAACATGGTAAAAGATTAAATTAGGTTAGGTTAGGCTAGATTAAGTTAGGTTAGGTTAAGTTAGGTTAGGTTAGGTTAGCCTACGTACGCGCGCGTACGTAGGCTAACCTAACCTAACCTAACCTAACTTAATCTAGCCTAACCTAACCTAATTTAATCTTTTTACCATGTTTAAGTTAGGTTAGGTTAGCTTATCATGAGCGCTCGTGATAAGTTTACCTAACCTAACCTAACTTAAACATGGAGAAATGTTTCTAATTATTTATTAATATTTATTTATACCTAACCTAACCTAACCTATTGTTTTTGGTGGTTAGATGAATGAACTGAATTTAAGAAAAATTAGAAATAAAGTGAAACTTTTATCTTCATGGTAAATAATCACAATCATAGTATAGCCATTCCTATCTTCTATGGAAAAATTTAGAATTGAACTTTAAATTTTTATGTCTTTGAGAAATTAGGAACTGAAATGGAAGCTTTTTCATTTTCAATGGTAAATTTCAGAATTGAGCTAACTTTTTTCTCTTCTCTAAGAAAATTCAGAAGAGAACTTGTACATTTTGCACTTCTTCGAGAAAACTCAGAATTAAAGTGGAGTTCCATATCTTCATGAAGAATATTCACAATCAAAGTATAACTTTTCCTATCTTCTATGAAAAATTTGGAACAATGTTTAAAATTTTTTCATCTCATTGAGAAAAATCTGAATTGAAGTGGAAAATTTTATATTATTTTAGGAAAATAGAATTGATCAATACCTTATTTCATTTTCATTGAGAAAATTCAGAATCGAAATTGAACTTTTCTTCTTCCGGACAAATATTTGGAACAGAACTTTAAATTTTTTCATCTCTTTGAGAAAGGTCGGAATTGAATTTAAGAAAATTTAGAATTAAAGTGAAACTTTTATCTTCATGAAAATAATCAAAATCATAGTATAACTTTTCTTATCTTCTATGGAAAAATTTAGAAGTGAACTTTAAATTTTTTATGTCTTGGTTAACTTAAAACTGACGTGGAAGCTTTTTATTTTCTCTGGAGAAATTAGAATTGAATTATGTTCTTTGGTAAAATTCAGAAGAGGACTTTGAATTTTTATGTCTTTGAGGAATTAAGAACTGAAGTGGAAGCTTTTTTCATTTTCATTGGTAAAATTCAGAATTGAGCTAACTTTTTTACTTCTTTAAGAAAATTCAGAAGAGAACTTGAACATCTTGCACTTCTTCGAGAAAACTCAGAATTAAAGTGATGGTCCTTATCTTCATGTCGAATATTCAAATCAATCTATAACTTTTTCTATCTTCTATGAAAAATTTGGAACGGAACTTTAAATTTTTCATCTCTTTGCAAAAAATCGGAAAGTGAACTTAAGAAAATTAGAATTAAAGTGAAACTTTTATCTTCACTGAAAAATAATCACAATCGTAGTATAACTTTTCCTATCTTCTAGAGAAAAATTTAGAAATGAACTTTAAATTTTTCATCTCTTTGAGAAAATCAGAACTGAATTTAAGAAAAATTATAAATAAAGTGAAACTTTTGATCTTCATGGAAAACAATCATTGTCATAGTATTACTTTTCTATCTTCCATCTAAAAATTTAGAATAGAACTTTAAATTTCTTTATTTCATTGGGGAACTTAAAACTGAAGTGGAAGATTTTTTTTTCTGGAGATATTAGAATTGAAGTGTGTTCTTTGGTAAAGTTCAGAAGAGAACTTGAACTTTTCTTCACTTCGTTGAGAAAATTTTAAATTGAACTAGAACTTTTTATCTTCCGTGAAAATATTCACAAGTATGGTATTACTTTTTCTATCTTCCACCGAAAAATTTAGAATTGAACTTTAAATTTCTTTATGTCTTTTTTTAAATAAAGAAATGAAGTGGAAGATTTTTATTTTCTCTGGTAAAATTAGAAAATAATTGTGTTCTTTAGTAAAATTCAGAAGAGAACTTGCACTTTTATTCACTTTTTTGAGAAAATTTTAAGTTGAACTACATCTTTTCATCTTCAGTGAAAATATTAGCAAGTATGGTATTACGTTTTATATCTTAAAACGAAAATTTTAGAAATGAACTTAAATTTTCATTATATATCAGTGGAAAATATAACTTATGTGTGTGATTTTAATTTTCTGTATAGAAATTATAATCGAGTTTTGTTCTTTTGTAAAATTCACTAAAGAACATGAACTTTTTTTCACTTTATTGAGAAAATTTAAAATTGAACTAGAACTTTTATCTTCCGTGAAAATAATCATAAGTATGGTATTAATTTTTCTTTCTCCCACCGAAAAATTTAGAATTGAACTTTAAATTTCTTTATGTCCTTGTGAAATAAAGAACTGAAGTGGAAGATTTTTGTTTTCTCTGGAGAAATTAGAATTAAAGTGTGTGCTTTGGTAAAGTTCAGAAGAGAACTTGAACTGTCCTTGACTTCGTTGAGAAAATTTTAAATTGAACTAGAACTTTTTATCTTCCGTGAAAATATTCACATGTATGGTATTACTTTTTCTATCTTCCACCGAAAAATTAGAATTGAACTTTAAATTTCTTTATGTCTTTGTGAAATAAAGAACTGAAGTGGAAGATTTTTGTTTTCTCTGGAGAAATTAGAATTGAAGTGTGTTCTTTGGTAAAGTTCAGAAGAGAACTTGAACTTTTCTTCACTTCGTTGAGAAAATTTTAAATTGAACTAGAACTTTTTATCTTCCAGGAAAATATTCACAAGTATGGTATTACTTTTTCTATCTTCCACCGAAAAATTAGAATTGAACTTTAAATTTCTTTATGTCTTTTTGAAATAAAGAACTGAAGTGGAAGATTTTTATTTTCTCTGGAGAAATTAGAATTGAAGTGTGTTCTTTGTTAAAATTCCGAAGAGAACTTGAACTTTTTTATCTTCTGTGAAAAATTTGGAACAGTATTTAAATTTTTCATCTCTTCGAGACAGATCTGAACTAAAGTGGAAAATTTTTATATTATTTGGAAAAAAATAGAAATGATCAATGACTAAATTCTTTTTCATTTAGAAAATTCATAAGAGAACTTGAACTTTCCTTGACTTCGTTGAGAAAATTTTAAATTGAACTAGAACTTTTTATTTTCCGTGAAAATATTCACAAGTATGGTATTACTCTTTCCATCTTCCACCAAAAAATTGGAATTGACCTTTAAATATAATTATTTCTTTGTGGAACAATGAAGTGACGTGTAAGATTTTTGTTTTCTCTGAAGTCATAGGAATGGAAGTGTTTTCTTTGGTAAAATTCAGAAGAGAGCTTGACTATTCACGATCAAATAATAACTTTCTAATATTCTATGAAAAATTTGGAACGGAACTTTAAATTTTTTTCATCTCTATGTGAAAAGTCGGAACTGAATTTAAGAAAATTTACAATTAAAGTGAAACTTTTTATCTTCATGGAAAATAATCACTAGCATAGTATAACTTTTCCTATTTTCTACAGAAAAAATTAGAACAGAACTTTAGATTTTTTATGTCTTGGTGAACTTAAAACTGAAGTGGAAGCTTTTTATCTTCTCTGGAGAAATTAGAATTGAATTGTGTTTGTTGGTAAAATTCAGAAGAGAACTTGAACTTTTCTTTTTTCTATGAAAAATTTGGAATACTATTTAAAATTTTCCATCTCTTTGGGAATAATATGAAGTGAAGTGGAAAATTTTTATATTATTTTGGGAAAATAGAATTGATCAATAACTTATTTCACTTTCATTGAGAAAATTCAGAATCGAAGTTGAACTTTTCTTCTTCCGATAAAATATATTGCACAGAAATTTAAATTTTTTCATCTCTTTGAGAAAGGTCGGAACTGACTTTAAGAAAATTTAGAATTAAAGTGAAACTTTTTATCTTCATAGAAAATAATCACATACACAGTATAACTATTCCTATCTTCTATGGAAAAATTTAGAACTGAACTTTAAGTTTTTTAATTTCTTGGTAAACTTAAAACTGAAGTGGAAGCTTTTTTTTCCTCTGGAGAAATTAGAATTGAATTGTGTTCTTTGGTAAAATTCAGATTAGAACTTGATCCTTTTTATCTTCTAAGAAAAATTTGGAACAATATTATAAATTTTTTCATCTCTTTGAGAAAAATCTGAAATGAAGTGGTAAATTTTATATTATTTTGGGAAAATAGAATTGATCAATAACTTATTTCATTTTCATTGAGAAAATTCAGAATCGAAGTTGAACTTTTCTTCTTCCGGGAAATATATGGAATAGAACTTTAAATTTTTCATCTCTTTGAGAATGGTCAGAACTGAATTTAAGAAAATTTAGAATTAAAGTGAAATTTTTATCTTCATAGAAAATAATCACAATCATAGTATAACTTTTCCTATCTTCTACGGAAAAATTTTGAAGTGAACTTTAAATTTTCTATGTCTTGGGACTTTTCTTGTTCCGGGAAAATATTTGGAATAGAACTTTAAATTTGACTCTTTGAGAAAGGTCGGAATTGAATTTAAGAAAATTTAGAATTAAAGTGAAACTTTTATCTCCATGGAAAATAATCACTATCATAGTATAACTTTTCCTATCTTCTACGGAAAAATTTAGAAGTGAACTTTAAATTCTTTATGTCTTTGTGAAATAAAGAACTTAAGTGGAAGATTTTTATTTTCTCTGGTGAAATTAGAATTGAATTGTGTTCTTTTGTAAAATTTTGAAGAGATCTTGAACTTTTCTATCTTCTATGAAACATTGAGCCTGCTAGTAGTATCATTATCTCTAAAATTATTTTTCTTACATCTCTGACCTTTTTAATAGATATTCTGAACGTTTGACGTTCTAGCATACCCTAAAAATAGTGAACCCTTAACAAAAGAATGTATATGATATTTTTAATGAAATATGGACATGTAGAATATTGATATAAAAATATGTTAAATACAATATTATACATTATTAGTACACTTGCGCTTCACTTTTCGTCAATTCATCTTTATATTCATTGATGATTTTGTCTGCTAATGTCCTTTTTATTCTGCCTGCGATTTCACTGTCTATTCTCACATTATTTTTGCATAAATAGCAGTTCTGGCAGGTAGACATGATATGATTTATTAAACTAGTGCAGCAGTAGGCCTTTCCTTTCTTCATTGCTTTCATTTGAATAGTAGTACCAGAACGATGGGAATAGGATCTATCAATAGGTATCGTGCTACCAGAACCATTAGCTAGAAGTTGTCCCCGATCATCGACAATTATTTTTAGGTTGGCATTCTCCTTTAGAACTATCATCTCTGGTGCTCTCACTCTC
Source organism: Artemia sp. Qi Xiang Cuo (assembly GCF_049724085.1). Classification (NCBI taxonomy): domain Eukaryota; kingdom Metazoa; phylum Arthropoda; class Branchiopoda; order Anostraca; family Artemiidae; genus Artemia; species Artemia sp. Qi Xiang Cuo. The sequence goes on from NC_142796.1 coordinate 16,372,447, forward strand.
GCATACCCACCTTGAGCAATTTTGAATGATTTCGATAGTCCAAAGAAATCTAACTTCTCGCTGTCATGACAACACATGCATACATGTCCAATAGTGTTACCGCTTGCACTCGTTTCATAGTTCAGGTATTTCTCTTTGTCAGCGTTCAACACGACAATGATTTTTTCATGTGCACATACTTTCGTTGAATAATTCATCTTCACTTTTTACAGATATGAATTGTGTGTTGATCCTTCCACTGCGTAAAAAATACTGATTTAATGCATGCGATAAAATCGGTAGTGCCGATAACCTGCCATATAGTAACAATGGAAAAGTCGCGTCGTGTCCATGAACAAGCACAGAGTACAATTGGTAGAGCCGTAAGCATATTTCACGTCATTTTAAGATACGTAAAAAGTTAGAAAAATACCATGTTAAAAAATTCAAGAAAGTATTTATGAATTGGGGAGGGGACTCTTTGAGGTTGGAAAATGGGTTTAGGAATGACATTATGAATGGGGCTTGTTCAGAAAAGATATAATAAAGCCATAAAAAAGTATTAAAAAAATGGAGAGGGGACTCTTTGGGGGGGGGCCCTGGGAGGGTGTTTGGGGGACCCTTGGGGTGCCGGTTGGCTCTTTGGGAGCCTGGGGGACCTTTGAGGACCAGGGGAGGGCCTTTGGGGGTCTGAGGAGGGAGTTTGGGGGATAACATGGCGAAATTTTTACTTTCTAGTTTACTTTTTTTTGCGGCGCATCCCTGCGGCACATCCTGCAGCGCTTACCTGCGGGGCTTCCCTGCGGCGCATCCCCCACGGCGCTGGCCTGACCCGCGGCGCATCCCTGCGGCACATTCTGCGGTACTTTCCTGGTCCACGGCGCACCCCGGCGGCGCTTCTCTGGCCCGGGGGACCTTTGGGGACCGGGGGAGGGCCTTTGGGGCACAGGGGGGGCTTTGGGAGTCTGGGGGACACTTGAGGACCGATTGTTCCTTTGGGAGCCGGTTGGCCCTTTGGGGGCCGGGGGGGCCTTTGGGGGTCCGGGGGGACAGTTGGGGGCCTGGGGGACATTTGGGGACCGGTGTAGGGCCTTTGGGACCCCGTTGGTCCTTTGGGAGTCTGGGGGACACTTGAGGACCGATTGGTCCTTTGGGAGCCGGTTGGCCCTTTGGGGGCTTGGGGAGGGCCTTTGGGGGTCCGGGGGGACAGTTGGAGGCCTGGGGGACATTTGGGGACCGGTGTAGGGCCTTTGGGACCCCGTTGGTCCTTTGGGAGCTCGATGGGCCTTTGGGGGGCCCGGGGATGGCCTTTGGGGGTCTGGGTGGGCCTTTGGGGGCGCCGGTGGCTCTTTGGGAGCCCGGGGGACCTTTGAGGACCGGGGGAGGGCCTTTGGGGTCCGGGGTGCCCTTTGGGAGTCCGGGGGGCCCTTTGAGGACCAGAGGAGGGCCTTTGAGGGTCTGAGGAGGGCGTTAGGGGGGCTGGGGCTCTATGGGAGCTTGGGGGGCCTTTGAGTACCGGGGGCTTCCTTCGGGGTTGGGGTGGGGGATCGGAACCCTTTGGGGTTGGGGTAGAGGACCTCACAACACTGTTCAAATGGAACTTGTGTATTATAACGACCACAGAGTTTCACCCTCAAATTCTCTTCTAAAACCTTTCCTAAAATCTTCTTTCAAAATGTCTCTAACTGTTTCGCCGAAATAATCCCATAAAATGGATAAAACGGTTTCGCCCAAATAATCCCTAAACGTAATTTCAGCGTGTTCCTTTTGTTTGGCATCTCTGCGCTAACGCATTTCAAATTTCTAGGAAACCCTTTCCTACGTTAATCTCTTCATCTCATAAATTTTCCTAGCTAAACTATTAGGGTTTCGTTAGAATATCAATTTATCTCTCCGACTTAAAGCTCCGTGAAGCCGTATTTAAAAATAGAATTTCTATCTCTTTAGACTCCCGCATAATTCCAAGATAACAAGTGATGTCAATTATAATTCCTGACACTAAAGATCAATGAAGCCCTATTTAAAAATAGAATATTAATTTTTCTCTCTGACCTAAAGAACGTTTATCCCTCAGACCTAAGATTAAAGAAGCCTTAATGTTTCTTAATTCTCCCCTTCGTGAATCAATAATTTCCCCTAGCGATTATGTAAATCAAGTTCACAGGTGCTACTCGTGACAGGACCACGTGGTTTATGGTTTTCCATGTGAGAAAATTCCTGTTTTTTCATTCTCACTGAGAAAACCATATAACAGACATGAAAAACATCAAATAAATCGACCAACACACATAACCATCCATGAAAACATACATAAATGTGACAAAATTCCTGTTTTTTCATTCTCATTGACAAAAACCATAAACCACGTGGTTCTCGTGCTCATATATGGTGTTAAAAAAAGTTGTAGGTGGCAGCAGGGGTGAATCGTCGGACCTCCTGATAGGTTTCTACTCTTATTTTCGAAAAAAGGGGGAAAATCCCTCTAAGAGTGATAGAACCTTAAATAAAATCACACCATCTGATTCAGCGTATCAGAGAACCCTATAGTAGGGGTTTCAAGCTCCTATCTACAAAAATGTTGAATTTTGTATTTTTTGCCTTAAGAAAGATCATGTATGAGTGTTTATTTTTTTTCCCCAGGGGTGATCATATTGACCCAGTGGTCCTAGAATATCGCAGGAGGGCTCATTTGAACGAAAATTAAAAGTTTTAGTGCCCTTTTTAAGTGACCAAAAAAATGGAGAGCAACTAGGCCTCCAACGCTCATTTTTTCCCAAAGTCACCTGATCAAAATTTTGAGATTAGATTTGAATATGAAATTTATCAAAATATTATCAAATATTATTAATCAAAATATTAAAATTATCAAAATATTAAAATTTGTTTGAACTTGAAACTTACCAAATAAAGTTATAAATGTAAAAGAACCTGTTGAACAGTTCATGGTAACGAACTGTAAGTATTGGGCAGCTCGGGCTAATATTAACGAAGACTATTAAGAAGGGAGTTTTGATAAAAACTCCCTTCTGTTAAGGGATGCTCATATAAACTTCAGAGAGGGCTCATTTGATTGGAAGTTGAAAGTTCTAGTTCACTTTTTAAGAGTCAAGAGATATCTGAGGGTAAGTAGCCCCCCGCCACACACACACATCTTTAAGACTGTTAAGAAGGGAATTTTTGAAATGCATCAAAAGAATTGAATATTTATGCTGATTTCAAAGCTATAAAATTCATTAAGTTTGAAGTTACCCATCAAAAGCTAGAAGCCTGAGAAAATTTACCTGATTTTCGAAAAAGAGAAACGCCCCTAAAACGGCGAGTAATCTTGATGAAAATTCAGCATATCAGAGATCTCAATTGCAGAGGTTTCAAGCTCCTATCTACAAAAATACGAAATTTTGCATTTTTTTCCCCCAGGAGAAATATCGTAGATGTGTGTTTATTTGTTTGTCATTTTTTCCCTTGGGGCAATCTTAGTAGTAAGGGCATAGGGACTATCACGGGTGATTGCGTAATATGACTTACCACGGGGCAGTCACCTATGGATTCTACGAGTGATTGCGTAATATGACTTACCACGGGTCAGGCATCTATTACTACGAACGGTACATGCCTTACCAGACGGGTTTCTAAGGTAACACCGATTTTTTTGGGGTCAATCGGAGAGAGAGCGGTGGTTACTCCATATACAGTAACTTGATTAGTAGGTTTTTTTTAAAAACTTGGCAATGTATAATGTACTGAAGGATGTTTTGAGAGTTTGATTACATGCCTTACCAGACGGGTTTCTAAGGTAACACCCATTTTTTTGGGGTCAATCAGAGAGAGAGCGGTGGTTACTCCATATACAGTAACTTGATTAGTAGGCTTTTTTAAGAACTTGGCAACGTATAATGTACTCAAGCAAAAACCCTACAAAATGTTCATACACTACATTTCAATTTTCATTATGTTTTAACACATTGATTATAGTACACTACATATTATTAACTTTTAAAAAAATTGATTCGTAAATTTTAAATTTTATTACAATTTCATTCTTTATTTCCAAAAAAAAAATAATAAAAAAAAACGTTATACTAGTAAATTCAAATGTCAGTGGGAACTTAGCCCCTGACAAAGAACCACACACAAGCGCTAGTACAGTAAAAATACATACCTAGGGGGTAAAATATAAATTAAACATACACAAAACAGGTGAACTTGACCGAGCCCTCCATTTTGAAACATATTAGAGTCATAAAGTAATATAAAAACAACCTTAAAAGGAACTACCTTCAAGTCATTGTAAACCTAAACCAAATAAATAAGAGGGCAAAAGCTCCCAAGACTTTAAGACAGAGCAGTAACAATTAACACCAAATAAGAAAAGGAAATACCATTGAATAATTAATACTGTTATAAAGACATGCAGACAGAAGCGCCCCACATTATTATTCAAAAAATAATTAACGCATATAAAAAAAAAATAAAACCCCCGGATTAAAATAAATTTAATTTTGGGTTTTCTAAGCCAATTTTTTTGGCCCGTTAACTCAACCTTGAAAAAAAAAAAAAAAAAAAAAAAAAACAAACAGGAGATAAATTTTAACCTGTAAAAAAAAACCCGTAAAGTGAGTCGAAAGCTAGATAAAGATAAGCCAAAATGCAGAAATTATCAATTTGAATATCCTAAAAGCAAATGAAAAACACATATAAATTTCTTAATCCAAAGCGCACATCAGGAACCAATAATAGGTGAACCAACTTAAACGAATTGCAAGCCCCATATTGACAGAGTTGACCAGCCGCGAGAATAAATAAATAACTTCGCCATGTGTAAGAAGAGGAAAACACCCATGTTTATGAAAATGTCCAAAACAAAAGTTCTAGAAAATATACCCATTCGTGTCTCGTGACTGGATAGCTAGACTGTAGCTTTGGTAGCAATTTTTAATCAATCGAGAATGATAATGAAACTTGTGCGAGCGAAAAAGTCTGTTTTTTGAACTTTCACTTAATTTCACTACAGTAGAATAATTTGCATCAAAGAGACGAAAATTAGGAACCGGGTATACAAGCATCTGGAAGCATTACAGCCAGAAGGAAGATTCTCCTGATTGGCTAGTCGCGAAGAGGCAAGCTCTTTATGACGAGCGGAGTAGCAGCCGAAAGATGGTTACTTCTTACCGGGTTGAGATACAAAATATTCAACTCTTCGAAACCTGAACAAACAAAGAAACACAAAATGAAAAATATTACTGATGTTTTGCCAATGTTAAAATACAAAAGCCAGCTGCGATTATTGATAATTTTATACACCATTAAGCCAAGAACAGTACTTGATTTGGCCAAAGCCTGCTTCATCATGTTATTCATACTATCATAATTATCGGTATGTTATTAACGAAAAGTTTATAGATTCGCAAAAGTATTTTGAAAGTCCAAATATAGTAAATTCATTGAGGCAAATATAAATTTAAACTGAAACTAACCGAGATGCATCAAGTATATATATATCAAAGTGGAATTAATCGAAGAATCTACACTTCACGTCTATGGTATAATTAAATAGTGTATAATTTACAAGTTACTCTTGGCTTCTCTTATAATGGCTGCAACGGGCTATATATAAAACTGCTATAGCTATAATAGGCCAATTATCTCTTGACCTTAACAATATTGGAAATAATATCCTGTTTTTAATATAATTTGTTTTAAAAAGACCTCACAATAAAAAACAACTCAAGTATAATAAAGGGTTTTAAAACAAGCCTCTACAAAAATAAACCGATGAAGAAAATAAAATTTTCGGTAATATTTAGCAGTAAGAAGAAGGAAGGTAAAGGAATTAATAATAGGAGCACTTTTAAGCCATTATGCACATCACGCCTTAATGAGCAATAAACTTTTTGCCTTTAAACAAGAGGAGGGCAAAATTGGACCTCTTAAGCATTTATCGAACAAACTGGAAAAAGAGGATTGTTTTTTTCATGCTAAATTTTGCCTTCTTTTTAAGGAAGAGGATTCATGCATCTGAACTGTCTGGGGAGTCGGTGGGGGCAAGTATTTAGTGAAAATAATGCTAAAAAGCAGGAAATTAAGTTTTGAGGGGGGTGTAAAAATGGTACTTATTTAATATCCCGGTAAACATACGACTAGAAATGCTTGAGGAGAAATAGACTATTGCTTCGTTCTGAACTAATTGCAATTTCTTGACAAATATTCTTTTATTTTTACTTTATTGTTATTTTTCTTCACGATTACATGAATATACAGTGTATTTTCACGACTACAAGCCTGAGGCATGAATATACAGTCTGGTTTGACGATTACATTGCAAAAAGCGAGCAATCCTTTTATATTATATACCTATAGAGTGAACAAACACGTTTTGAGAGTATAATTGAGATTATATGACGCAGCCAGATGGGTTTTTGAAGCACTTTCATCATAACATGTTTTTTTTTTGTTTTTTTTTTGGCAATTGAAATTTTTTTCTGATAACAATTAACATTCATTGCGATCGTAGCTCTATGTTGGCTCGTTTTATATACTTCCGCTTGTCTATTCATTTGTGTTAAATAGAAATCTTGAGTTTTGAACATGAAACAATAAGCATTTAAACAAAATGTACGATACTGCTAATTAAAGAATAGTAGGCTACAATCGTAATCGATTGATTGAAATATAATGTTAAATAACTTTACTTAAAAAGCTAACAATCTTTGCACAAAGGGATAAGGGATTCGCAAAATATAACGTACGAACGATCTTATTTGAATGACAGTGAAAAACAAGAGCTAGCTTAGGCTTGAGTTGCACGGGGGTTGAGTTGCATGAGGGTTCAGTTAAAGAGCGCTCACTTGCACAAGGGTTCAGATGCATGGGGGTTCAGTTGCTTGGGGTTCTGTTACTCGGGGATTCTGTTACAATGGAACCAACTCAAAAACAATGGGGGACTCACTAAAACCAATTGAGGGCTGTGGCCAGTTAGCAATTTTCAAATACCTGATACAGATAACAATCCCATTTTTTCAATTTTTTAGTAAATATAAGTCTTGTAAAATACCGTCCGTTTTGAGGGGGGGGGTATAAACATGTGAATTATATAAGATCCCGATCAAAATACGACTAGAAATAATTAAGAAGAAATAGACTATTGCTTCTTTATGAACTAATCAATATTCATTGACAAATATTTTTTAGTTTTACTGTATTGCTATTATTCAAAACATTGCATTGTCTATGCCACATCAAACTAGCGTATAATTATCGTTTCTTTTTAGATGTTCAATTTTTTTTTCATTTTAATTAATAAAATAAATAATTATTATCTTTTTTTTTGGCTAATCTATATTTTTACTACTTTATATGAAGTGAGGGGGGTGGTGTCAAGTATTCAGTTAAAATAATGCTAGGACGGGGGACATTAAGTTTTTAGGGAGGCTTAAAAATGCTACTTATTTAATACCCCGGTGAACATTTGACTTGAAATGCTTCAGGAGAAATAGACTATTGCTTCTTTCTGAACTGTCTGGGGAGTGGGTGGGGCCAAGTATTGAGTGAAAATAATGCTAAAAAGGGGGAAAATAGAAGCTGTTTCCAAAAGATTTATGATTCATTAACATTTTCCAACTATATTTATTTTTTTTCTTTTTGTACATATCTTAAAATGTCAAAATATGCTTATGGTTCTAACAATTGTTCTCTATGATTGGTCAGAGACACGATTTGGCTTTCCCACTGGAGGTTTTATGACTCCTCCCCACAATGAATTCAGATGGTTTTAGGACTCATCTCACTACCCATAACTCCATTCAACCTTGACCGAAGGTATAAAAGTTTGATGAAGTATTTCTCTACTTAACAACTAAATTAATAGCCTCCAAGATGATAGGACTGTATGACACAGAATTTATCGGATTAAAAAAATCATCTTGTGGTGTTATATTTGAATGTGCTTTTTATTATTGTCTATGGATCTCGAAGAAATTGACTGTTATCATTGGATAGTGAACTATAATCTATTTTTGAGTATGATAAAAGCTTGTGGAGTACTACATTACGTTATATAAACAGACTGGGATTCTATGATAGAGAGATTACACCACTTAATAATACTGGTCAGGAACTGAGAAATGTTCAGGAAGAAGTCAGTGAAATTTGCAGCTTTTTCGGGGTTGAAGCACTGTACGTAAAGGGTAATGTACCTACAGATAAAGTTTTAATTCAAAACTGTGACCCTAGGATTCCACTTTTCAATCTAGAAGAGTTTAAGTGTCCTAAATTTGAAGGGGGTTATCACCGTCCTGAAGACGAGGTTAGGTTCTTCGCGCACTGGATACCTAAGGACATACCTGATCGTGATAAATCCATAAGACATGGTAAAAAAAAACTATTCTATATCATGGGATCATCGTTTCTGGATGTTTAAGTGTGAACTCTAAGTACTATTTTTATGTAAATATGTGTTTTTTTTTTGTTTTTTTTTTTTTTTTTTTGTTTTTTTTTCAAAAAAAATCTGTTAATACGTTTAAGCAATAAATATCTTTAAGCCTAAACCGTCTTTATTCTTTATAATAGTTTTATTCATTTCTTTAAATTATGAAGAAATTGTAAGTAAGAAAAAATGGCTTTCTTGAATTCGCTTCCTGGACACAGTACAGATATTTAATTCAAGAAATCATAATAAAATCGCAAGTAAGTAATAAGGTCTTTATTGTTTTCACCTATTGAATACACAATGCTCAAATTTCATTCAAGAAATTATGAAGGAATTGTAAATAGGTAACACACTCATTCTTAAAGTCACCTCTTGTATACACAATGTAAAAATTTCATTTAAGAATTTATCAAAAATTGCAAGTAAGTAGCAAATTCTTTCTTGAATTCGCCTTCTGGATCAATAAAAAAGACATTTCATTCAAGAAATTATGACAAAATTCTAAGTAAGTAACAAACTTTCTTGAAGTTACCTCATGGATACATAATGCATAAATTTTATTTAAGAAATTATGAAAAAATTTTAAGCAAGTAACAAACTCTTTCCTGAAGTCACCTTGTGGATACACAATAAAGATATTTCATTAAAAAAATTATAAAAAAATTGTAAGTAAGTAGCAAATTCTTTCTAGAATTCACCTGTTGGATAAACAGAAAGACATTTCGTTCAAAAAATTATTACAAAATTCATAGTAAGTAACAAACTCATTATTGTTTTCACGACTTAGATACACGATGTAGAAATTTAATTCAAGAAATTATTAAAAAATTCTCAGTAAGTAACAATTTCTTTCTTGAAGTCAACTCTTCGATACACAATACGGAAATTTCATTCAATAAAGTATGAAAAAATTGTAAGCAAGTAACAAACTCTTTCCTGAAGTCACCTCTTGGATACACAATGCAGAAACTTCATTTAAGAAATTATCAAAAATTGTAAGTAAGTAGAAAATTCTTTCTTGAATTCGCCTCTTGGATAAACAAAAAAAAGTCATTTCATTCAAGAAATTATGACAAAATTCTAAATAAGTAACAAATCCTTTCTTGAAGTTACCTCATGGATACACAACGCAGAAATTTCATTTAAGAAATTATCGAAAATTGTAAGTAAGTAGCAAATTCTTTCTTGAATTCGCCTACTGGATAAATAAAAAAGACATTTCATTCAAGAAGTTATGACAAAATTCTAAGTAAGTAACAAACTGTTTCTTGAATCCTCCTCCTGAATGCACAATACAGATATTTCATTTAAGAAATTACGAAAAAATTGTAAACAAGTAACAAACTCTTTCTTGAATACACCTCGTGGATACACAATGCAGAAATTTCATTAAAGAAATTATGAAAAAATTGTAAGTAAGTAGCAAATTCTTTCTTGAATTCACCTGCTGGATAAACAAAAAGACATTTAGTTCAAGAAATTATGACAAAATTCCAAGTAAGTAACAAACTCATTATTGATATTCACGACTTAGATACACGATGTAGAAATTTAATTCAAAAATTATGAAAAAATTCTCAGTAAGTAACAATTTCTTTCTTGAAGTCAACTCTTGGATACACAATACGGAAATTTCATTCAATAAATTATGAAAAAATTGTAAGCAAGTAACAAACTCTTTCCTGAAGTCACCTCTTGGATACACAATGCAGAAACTTCATTTAAGAAATTATCAAAAATTGTAAGTAAGTAGCAAAATTGTAAGTAAGTACGTGCACGCACGTAACCTCGTCTAAATTAACCTTAAAAAAATGGAATAAAGCTATGTCGACTTTGCACATTTTATTAATCATATCCGAGACAGCGCTGGAGGGGGGCATTCCTGTCAAATTTGGGAAGGATTTGTCAGGTATGGTACTCGAGCCCATAACCCAGTATGGGGACCAGATACTAAGTCTAGCACCTTAACCACTCGGTCAACCTGACAATGGGTATTGTCTAAAAAACCAGTCTGGTTGAAAACGTGGAGTTTTCGTACTGGTCACTTTTTTGCAATGTGTAGGAACCAGTGGGGAATCCCCGCTCGTTTGGAAAGGTACCAAGGAAAGGCAAGCAAATAGCATGTAGTTTCAAAACGTGTTTAATCACGTGCAGAGGTCCCATAGAATGAAATTTCTGTATCGTACATGTAAACGGTGAATTCAAGAATGAGTTTTTTACTTACTTAGAATTTTGTCATAATTTCTTGAATAAAATGTTTTTTTTTGTATCCAAGAGGTGAAATCAATAAAGAGTTTGTTAGTTACTTTCCTTTTTTTTTTATAATTTCTTGAATTAAATTTCTACATCGTGTATCTAAGTCGTGAAAACAATAAAGAGTTTGTTACTTACTTGGAATTTTCTCATAATTTATTGTACGAAATTTCTTTTTGTTTATCCAGCACGTGAATTCAAGAAAGAATTTGCTACTTACTTACAATTTTTTCATAATTTCATTAATGAAATTTCTGCATTGTGTATCCACGAGGTGTATTCAAGAATGAGTTTGTTACTTGCTTACAATTTTTTCTTAATTTCTTAAATGAAATATCTGTATTGTGCATTCAGGAGGAGGATTCAAGAAACAGTTTGTTACTTACTTAGAATTTTGTCATAATTTCTTGAATGAAATGTCTTTTCATTTATCCAGGAGGCGAATTCAAGAAAGAATTTGCTACTTACTTACAATTTTTGATAATTTCTTAAATGAAATTTCTGCGTTGTGTATCCATGAGGTAACTTCAAAAAAGGATTTGTTTCTTATTTAGAATTTTTTTATAATTTCTTGAATGAAATGACTTTTTGTTTATCCAAGAGGCGAATTCAAGAAAGAATTTGCTACTTACTTACAATTTTTGATAATTTCTTAAATGAAGTTTCTGCATTGTGTATCCAAGAGGTGACTGCAGGAAAGAGTTTGTTACTTGCTTACAATTTTTTCATAATTTATTGTATGAAATTTCCGTATTGTGTATCCAAGAGTTGACTTCAAGAAAGAAATTGTTACTTACTGAGAATTTTTTCATAATTTCTTGAATTAAATTTCGACATCGTGTATCTAAGTCTTGAATATCAATAATGAGTTTGTTACTTACTTGGAATTTTTTCATAATTTCTTGAACTAAATGTCTTTTTGTTTATCAAGAAGGTGAATTCAAGAAAGAATTTGCTACTTACTTACAATTTTTTCATAATTTCTTTGATGAAATTTCTGTATTGTGTATCCAAGAGGTGACTTCAGGAAAGAGTTTGTTACTTGCTTACAATTTTTTCATAATTTCTTAAATGAAATTTCTGCATTATGTATCCATGAGGTAACTTCAAGAAAGAGTTTGTTGCTTACTTAGAATTTTGTCATAATTTCTTGAATGAAATGTCTTTTTTATTGATCCAGGAGGCGAACTCAAGAAAGAATTTGCTACTTACTTACAATTTTTGATAATTTCTTAAATGAAATTTCTGCATTGTGTATACAAGAGGTGACTTCAAGAATGAGTGTCTTACCTATTTACAATTCCTTCATAATTTCTTGAATGAAATTTCAGTATTGTGTATCCAATAGGTGAAAACAATAAAGACTTTATTACTTACTTGGGATTTTAATATGATTTCTTGAATTAAATATCTGTATTGTGTCCAGGAAGCGAATTCAAGAAAACCATTGTTACTTACTTACAATTTCTTCATAATTTAAATAAATTAATAAAACTATTCTAAATAATAAAGACGGGTTAGGCTTAAAGATATTTATTGCTTAAACGTATTAACAGATTTTTTTTTTTAGAAAAAAACAAAAAAACCAAAAAAAAACCACATATTTACATAAAAATAGTACTTAGAGTTCACACTTAAACATCCAGAAACGATGATCCCATGATATAGAATAGTTTTTTTACCATGTCTTATGGATTTATCACGATCAGGTATGTCCTTAGGTATCCACTGCGCGAAGAACCTAACTTCGTCTTCAGGACGGTGATAACCCCCTTCAAATTTAGGACACTTAAACTCTTCTAGATTGAAAAGTGGAATTCTAGGGTCACACTTTTGAATTAGAACTTTATCTGTAGGTATATTACCCTTTACGTAGAGTGCTTCAACCCCGAAAAAGCTGCAAATTTCACTGACTTCCTTCTGAACATTTCTCAATTCCTGACCAGTATTATTAAGTGGTGTAATCGCTTTATCATAGAATCCCAGTCTGTTTATTTAACGTAATGTAGTACTCCACAAGCTTTTATCATACTCAAAAACAGATTATAGTTCACTATCCAATGATAACAGTCAATTTCTTCGAGATCCATAGACAATAATAAAAAAGCACATTCAAATATAACACCACAAGATGATTTTTTTAATCCGATAAATTCTGTGTCATACAGTCCTATCATCTTGGAGGCTATTAATGTAGTTGTTCAGTAGAGAAATACTTCGTCAAACTTTTCTACCTTCGCTCAAGGTTGAATGGAGTTATGGGTAGTGAGATGAGTCCTAAAACACTCTGAATCCATTATGGGGAGGAGTCATAAAACCTCCAGTGGGAAAGCAACATCATGTCTCTGATCAATCATAGAGCACAATTGTAAGAACCATAAGCATATTGTGAAATTTTAAGATATGTACAAAAAGAAAAAAATAAATAAAGTTGAAAAATGTTAATGAATCCTAAATCTTTTGGAAACAGATTCTATTTTCCCCCTTTTTAGCATTATTTTCACTAAATACTTGCCCCCCACCCACTCCCCAGACAGTTCAGAAATAAGCAATAGTCTATTTCTACGGAAGCATTTCAAGTCAAATGTTTAACGGGGTATTAAATAAGTATCATTTTTACACCTCCCTCAAAACTTAATTTCTCCCTTCCTAGATTTATTTTATATGAATACTTGGCCCTCCCCCCCGCACGTCATATAAAGTAGTCAAAATAGAGCTTAGCAAAATTTAAATTTCATAATTTTTTATGTTATTAATTACACTGAAAAAAAATTGAACACCTAGAAAGCCACGATAATTATTCGCTAGTTTGATGTGGCATAGACAATGCAATGTTTTGAATAATAGCAATACAGTAAAAATGAGAAAATATTTGTCAGGGAATATTGATTAGTTCAGAAAGAAGCAATAGTCTATTTCTCCTGAAGCATTTCTAGTCGTATGTTTACCGGGATATTAAATAAGTACCATTTTTACACCCCCCCTCAAAACATAATTTCTCTTTCAAGCATTATATTAACTAAATATTTGCCATATCGGGATTGTTCATTGTCTCGGGTAATTTACGATTTCTCACAGGCCACTGGCCTAATTTGGCTTTAATGCGTCCCCCATTGTTTTTGTGTGGGTTCCATTGTAACTGAATCCCCGAGTAACAGAACCCCAAGCAACTGAACCCCCATGCATCTGAACCCTTGTGCAAGTGAGCGCTCTTTAACTGAACCCTCATGCAACTCAACCCCCGTGCAAGTCCAACCTAACCTAGCTCTGTTTTTTCCCCTATTATTCAAATAAGATCGTTTGTACAGTCCAATTTGAGAATCCCTTATCCCTTTTTGCAAATATAGTTTGCTTTTTACGGAAAGTGATTTAACAGCATATGTCAATCAATCAATTCTGAGTGTAGCCTACTATTCTTTAATTAGCAGCATCGTACATTTTGTTTAAATACTTATTTTTTCATTATCCAGATTCAAGATTTTTATTTATCAAAAATGAATAGACAGGCTGAAGCATATAAAACAAGCCAACATAGATCTACTATCGAAATTATTGGTAATTGTTATCAGAAAAAAAATGTCAATTGCCAAAAAAAACAAAAAAAAAACATGTTATTATGAAAGTATTTCAAAAAGCTATCTGATTGCGTCATATAATATCAATTATACTATCAAAACGTGTTTGTTCACTCTATAGGTATATAATATAAGAGGATTGCTTACTTTTTGCAATGTAATCGTCAAAACAGACTGTATATTCATGCCTCAGGCTTGTAGTCGTGAAAATACACTGTATATTCATGTAATCGTGAAGACTAATAACAATAAAGTAAAAATAAAAGAATATTTGTCAAGGAATTACGATTAGTTCAGAACGAAGCAATAGTCTATTTCTCCTCAAGCATTTCTAGTCGTATGTTTACCGGGATATTAAATAAGTACCATTTTTACACCTCCCCTCAAAACTTAATTTCCCCCTTTTTAGCATTATTTTCACTAAATACTTGCCCCCACCGACTCCCCAGACAGTTCAGATGCATGAATCCTCTTCCTTAAAAAGAAGGCAAAATTTAGCATGAAAAAAACAATCCCCTTTTTCCATTTTGTTGGATAATGCTTAAGAGGTCCAATTTTGCCCTCCTCTTGTTTAAAGGCGAAAAGTTTATTGCTCATTAAGGTGCGATGTGCATAATGGCTTAAAGGTGCTCCCATTATTAATTTCTTTACCTTCCTTCTTCGTACTGCAAAATATTGTCAAATTTTTGATTGTCTTCATTGGCTTATTTTTGTAGAGGCTTGTTAAAAAATACTGTATTATACTTGAGCTGTTTTTTCTTTCGAGTTCTTTTTAAGAAAATTTCTATTCAGAACATTACATTATTTCCATACTGTTAATTTCAAGATATAATTGGCCTATTATAGCTATAACCGTTTTATATATAGCCCATTGCAGCCATTATGAGAGAAGCCAAGGGTACCTTGTAAATTATAACATATTTAATTATACCAAAGAAGTGAAGTGTAGATTATTCGATTAATTCCACTTTGATATATATTTACTTGATGCATCTTGGATAGTTTCAGTTAAAATTTATATTTGCCTCAATGAATTTACTATATTTTGGACTTTGAAAAGACTATTTTGTGACACTATAAACTTTTCGTTAATAACATACCGCTAATTATGATATTATGAATAACATATGATGAAGCAGGCTTTGGCCAAATCAAGCGCTGTTCTTGGCTTAATGGTGTGTAAAATTATTAATAATCGCAGCTGGCTTTTGTATTTTAACATTGGCAAAACATCAGTAATATTTTCCATTTTGTGTTTCTTTGTTTGTTCAGGTTTCGAAGAGTTAAATATTTTGTATCTCAACCCGGTAAGAAGTAACCATCTTTCGGCTGCTACTCCGCTCGTCATTAAGAACGTGCCTCTTTACGACTAGCCAATCAGGATAATCTTCCTTCTGGCTGTAATGCTTCCAGATGCTTGCATACCCGCTTCTCAATTTTCGTCTCTTTGATGCAAATTATTCTTCTGTAGTGAAATTAAGTGAAAGTTCAAAAAACAGACATTTTCGTTCGCACAAGTTTCATTATCATTCTTGATTGTTTAAAAATTGTTACCAAAGCTACAGTCTGGCTCTCCAGTCACGAGACAAGAAGGGGTATATTTGCTAGAACTCTTGTTTTAGGAATTTTCATAAACAGGGGTGTTTTCCTCTTCTTACCCATGGTGGAGTTATTGATTTAGTCTCGCGGCTGGTCAACTCTGTCAATATGGGGCTTGCAATTCGTTTAAGTTGGTTCACCTATTATTGGTTCCTGATGTGCGCTTTGGATATGTGTGCTTTTCATTTGCTTTTAGGATATTCAAATTTATAATTTCTGCATTATGGCTTATCTTACTCTAGCTTTCGACTCACTTTACGGGTTTATTTTTAAAAGTTAAAATTTATGTCGCGTCTGTTTTTTTTTTTTTTTTTTTTTCAAGGTTGAGTTCACGGGCCAAAACATGTGGCTTAGATACCGCAAATTTCAATGTATTTTAAGCCGTGGGTTTTATTTGTTTTTTCTATGCGTTAATTCTTTTGTGAATAAGAATGTGTGGCGCTTCTGTCTGCATGTCTTTATAACAGTATTAATTATTCAACGGTATTTCATTTTCATATTTGGTGTTAATTGTTACTGCTCTGTCTTAAAGTCTTGGGAGCTTTTGCCCTCTTATTTATTTGGTTTAGGATTACAATGACTTGAAGGTAGTTCCTTTTAAGGTTGTTTTTATATTACTTTATGACTCTAATATGCTTTAAAATGGAGGGCTCGGTCAAGTTCACCTGTTGTGTGTATGTTTAATTTATATTTTACAACTTAGGTACACGTGGTTACTATACTAGCGCTTTCTTAGGTGTCTTGGTCAGGGGCAAATTCGCCCTTAAATTTTATTATACTTTTAAAACGTTTTTTTTTATTTTTTTTTTTTTTGGAAATAATGAATGAAAGTGTACTCACATTTAAAATTTATGAATAAATTTTATTAAAATTTAACAATATTATTTGTACTATAATAAATTTGCTAAAACATAATTAAAATTGGAATGTAGTGTATGAACATTTTATAGAGTTTTTGCTTGAGTACATTATACGTTGCCAAGTTAAAAAAAAAAACTACTAATCAAGTTACTGTATATGGAGTAACCACCGCTCTCTCTCTGATTGACCCCCAAAAAATGGGTGCTACCTTAGAAACCCGTCTGGTAAGGCATGTAAACAAACTATCAAAACATGCTTCAGTACATTATACATTGCCAAGTTTTAAAAAAAAACCTTCTAATCAAGTTACTGTATATGGAGTAACCACCGCTCTCTCTCCGGTTGACCCCAAGAAAATGGATGTTACCTCAGAAAACCCGTCTGGTAAGGCATGTATCGTTCGTAGTAATAGGTGACTGACCCGTGGTAAGTCATATTACGCAATCACTCGTAGAATCCATAGGTGACTGCCCCGTGGTAAGTCATATTACGCAATCACCCGTGATATTCCCTATGCCCTTACTACTAATCTTGTCGAACCAATGGCTGCAGAAAATTGGAAACAAAAGAATCGATTTGTATGCTGATTTCAAATATATAAGTTTCATTAAATTTAATATTACCCATCAAAAGTTACGCGCCTGAAAAAATTTGCCTTATTTTGGAAGAAAGGGGGAAGCAACCACTAAACGTCATAGAACTTTAAGGAAAATCACACCATCAGGTTCAGCGTATCAGAGAACCCTACTATAGAAGTTTCAAGCTCCTACCTGCAAAAATATGAAGTTTTGTATTTTTGCCAGAAGAAAGATCACGGATGTGTGTTATTTCTTTATTTTATTTTTTTCCAGGGTTGATCGTATCGATCCAGTAGTCCTAAAATATCATGAAAGGGCTCACTCGAACGGAAGTTATAACTTCTAGTGCCCTTTTTAAGTGACCAAAAAAATTGGAGTGCAACTTGCCCCCCTCCCATGCTCATTTTTCTCCTGAAGTCACCCAATCAAAATTTTGAGATAGCCATTTCGTTCAGCATAGTCGAAAATCTAATAAAAATGTATTTGAGGATAACTTAATGTCCCAGAGTTACCGGGGGAAAGGCTGCAAGTTATGAACTTTGTCCATTGTTTACATATGGTTTTGGTTAATGGGATGTATACAGACGTTTTCAGGAGGGATTTTTTCTGGTGGGGGGGATCGGTGGAGCGGGTCACGGGGGAGGATATTTCCATGGAAGATGTTTCCTTGGAGGAAGGGACATTTCTATGAAGGGGGCGCCGTATTTCACAGAAATTAACGATCAGAAATTAGATAAAAAAAACAATTTTCGACTGAAAGTAAGGAGCAACATTAAAACTTAAAACGAACAGAAATTATTCCGTATATGAAAGGGGCGGTCCCCTCCTCAACGCCTCGCTCTTTATGCTAAAGTTTGGCTCTGTCTCACAACTTTACTTTTTAAAACAATAAAAAACTTTAGCGTAAAGAGCGAGGTGTTGAGAAGGGGACCACCCCTTTCAAATACGGAATAATTTATGTTCGTTTTAAGTTTTAATGTCGCTCCTTACTTTCAGTTAAAAAAACTTGTTTTTCTATTTAATTTTAGAAATAGGAACTAAACGAGATGTGATTTCGCTGTAAACTATGCAATAAAATTCATCTGGTAGGAGAGACCAAAAGGTACTATGTCCAAAATCTGAAGTTTTGAGATTATTGTTTAGTTTGGATAATCATGTTAAATTTTGAAAAGTAAATAGCCTACAGTAAATGAGCTTTTTTTTCGAAATATTGCTGCGCAAAAGTTAATTTTTGATTGAAAGAGTCAGGTTTGATGGTAGTCATCGTTGCAATTAGGGTAGCCAATTAGGGTATACAATGGAAAACGAATGGAAACAAAAAACAAGAAGAAGTTTCCTCAAATGGAAATAAAGAATTATCCTTTAATCCTTCAATTTTTACGCTAAAGTTTGACTTTTGTCCCAATTCTTTAAGAACGACTGCTCAAACACAAGGGCCGTCGAGTTGGAATAGGAAGTATCTTTGAAGCGGTATTAAACTTTAGCTTAAAGAGCAGTTGATTGAGAGGGGTGCAACCCCTTGATATACGGAATAATTTCCTGTTCGTTTTAGTTTTAATGTCGTTCAATACTTTCAGTTAAGAAAACTACACAATTTGTAGGGTATGGCATGACTGCATAATAACTATTATAGTAGAAGTCTCTAGACCGTCGTGCTGAGGGGGGGGGGGGGTACCTAAAGCTCCAAAAAGTGCAGATTATGATAATTAAGCCAACATTTTCAAACTTTCCATCAGAGGGGCTCCAAATCACATGATGAGGGTCCATGAACTTTCTTTGTTTGGAGGAATATACTGAGATTAAGCATGAAATATGATTCCGGAGGAGGGGCCAACTACCCTCTGATTGCAGAAACTAGTGTTTTCACATATCAAAATATCATAATAAAAAATTGAAGTTAATTATAAAGAGTATAATTGAAGTTAATTATAGTTCAATTATAATTAATATTATAATTGATAATTAAATTATAATTAATCAATTATAAAGAGTATAATTGAAGTTAATTATAAAGAGTATAATGATTTGTTAAGTGAACAGGCAAACGCACCTTAATGAGTCCTTTATCTTGAAGCGGTGCTTTATCTTGAAGCATTGTTAAGCTGAAGTTCATCTTTAGCAAAGAGGCAGGAGCCTGCGGGGTGGGTTTATTCCCCCTCATATCTAGAGTAGCTGTGTATTCGGTATTAAAAATGACCAAAACTAAATATAAAATCTTTTTTTTTTCAAATGAACACAGAAAGCAAGAATAAAACTTTAATCAAACATATAGTATCCTATTAAAGGGGGGAGGCATATTACAGTTTAATGTTTAAGAAGTTTTCTCCTCTGTGTGATTGGCGAGAACTGTATGCCTACTGGTTTGTCTTGTTTTTATCGGTAAAAGCCACCCGATAAGTTTTGGCGTGAATCTGTAAACTTTGCTATAGTCGACCCAGCTCTAAATGGGTACCTGGAGAAATCTGGGGAAGATAAACAGGAAAGGTGCGCGAAACCACAGAATGGCTGACCCCAAACCCCATTGCACTTCCTGGCTGAAGAGCCATGAAATGGAGATCAGCACCAATAGTAAAGTCCCGATAGTAAAGTCGCCGGGACTGTAAAGTCCCGTGCCATATTCTTTACTTTTTCATAATTGTCTACTACCACTTTTATATCTTTGTAGCCTATCTTTTCCTAGCTTTGTGTTAGAGGAAAAAACTGCTGTTCTAAGCTTCTATTTTCTTTTTCAAAAATTATGTGTTAAATCTCAACTCTGATTGGTCAGTTACAAATTTGATGCTAGGAAGTTCAACGTTGTTCAACCTGAGAAATTACGAACGGAATACAAAACTTGAGGTTTTGTGATTTTGGTTTATCGACAAGTTTGACTTTAATAAGGCCCGAACGTTAATTTTGTGCCACAAAATGATGAAACAGTTTTTTAAGATGTCATGACTTATATAACTAATATTTACCTGCTATCAGGACTTTAGTCTAGTTTGAGGTTGTGCTAGCATCCAATCTTAACCCTAGTTATAAATCTTTCCTCATTTGTGCAATAATTACTTAGGCTTTGTTTTTATTAACATGATTGGCTAGGGTTTATTGGGAAATAAGGATGACGCCCTGATTTTTTGATTAGTAAAAAGCTGTTGACTATTTTTTGTTAGTTTGGTTGTGAGTTTAGAAGGATAAACTTGTATGTTGTAGATGAGTAATTTCTTAGAAATGAGGTAAGTTAATTGTTCACCTCAAGCTACTAGCAGCAATAGGGACGCCTTTTGAGAAGGGAATATAGGAAGGGTCTGTCTTCCTATGTGATTAATTGCCGTTGACAAAATATATCAATGTGTACCCAGCTGGTGTACCCAGAACGCAACGAGTGCCGCACCGTTCCACCACACCTGACATGGTTTCTGTCGCACTTGGTACAGTTTCTGCCATACTCGGCACATTTCCGCCACGCACCATCTGGTGAACGTTCCTCAAAGTGTGGGCCCACTCGGCCATAATCAGACTACTTTTAGGACATCTATAGTAGTGTTGGGTGATAATTTGATTAAACGATATATCGAATATATCGATATTTTTACGTTCGATATTCGATATATCGATTTCGATATTTCGGATCTTTTTTTGTTGAGATTAACTTTTGGCTTTGGCAAAGTTCAATAAAAAATTGTAGTTAAATCGTATTTTGCACAATCTTTTTGGCTTTGAATAATATAAAATGAAACAATAAAAACAAACTTCGATTACATTAATGAATATAATAGAAATACAGATTTGAAATCACTCGGGCTCAGGATAAAGAAAGATAACCCACTGGCTACTTTTGGCTATTCAAAATCAGCAACTGGTCAATGTTTTCCCCCGAGAATTGATTATATCTTTCAGGGACTAAATAAATAAAAAACAAGCTTTTTTAAATGAAAGTAAGGATCAGCATTAAAACTTAAAAAAAAAATTATTGCGCATATGAGAAGAATGCCCCTCATATGTATATTTTTTTTTTGTATTTTAAAAAAGCTTTTTCTTCTAACTGAACGAACCTTATGTTCCAGGGGTTGTTCCCAAAAAATTGGGACACAAAATCAAACTTCAGTGTATAGAGCAAGTCATGAGGAGGGGTGTCTCCCCTCATATGCGGTATGATTTCTTTTAGTTTTAAGTTTCAATTTTGTTCCCTATTTTCATTTGAACCAACTTGTTTTTTTTAATTCCTTATTGTTTCCAAATAATGCCGGGAAATCTGCAGTAGGGAAGGGGGTACCAGTACAGGGCTAAACCACTGCTGCCATCTACAATTGAGTCTAACGCTGACGGGACATAATTTATTCAAGGATTATTGATCTAGTGTAATGAGGTCAATGTCCCCTTTTTCAAGGTCGATTTATTTGTTGTTTCTATGTGTAATGACTCCGAAGCGAAGTTTGCACATGCGCATTAACGGGAAGAGATGTATTGATCGACTCGAGGGAAACTGGATTTCTGAGTAATTGATTACATAAGCAAAGACGGTGAATTATTGATTCCCGAAAGGGGAACAGGATCACGTTTCTCTTTCATATTCAAACAGTAAAGTTATTTAAGGTTTTCAATTAAATCAATATTTTCCCTTAATATTTTGTACAAAAAACACATAAGGATAAATTAACAAAAGTTTTTAACACCACATGTAACAAGCATTTGATATTATTGACTTGGAAGCTTTGGATACATTGATTTATAATTAGAGTTCAGTTTAGTAAATTTTCTTAGTTTATTTCCAAATAAAATCATTTTTACATAGTCCCACTCCAGTAAATTCAAATTTAGTGTATACCCCCGCCCCCCACAATACAAACTCCAATGTATGATGTTTATAGTCGATAGAAAGCGTAAAATACACTCTTTTTTACCATGTAAACCTCCCCCTCCCCCCTGGTTACGACTTTAATTCTTTCCTCGGTAATATTTCTGTTTTTGTTAAATTTTTCCTACCTAACAGTGACAGCCAACTTCCGTCAACTCTTAATATACTGACCCCCTTATGATACTAAACCGCTAAGATTTAAAAAGCTGATAATTGTTGACACCCGTCAAGTGTACTTCCTGCTTCTTAATTCTCGTGAATTACGATAGCGGCTTAGCAAAGGTTTAGCTGTTAGAGAGTATATTATTCATTTTTTTCTAGCTTTCTTTCGATAAAGTTTCTTTTATATTCTCAGGAGGAGAGGGGGTGAAAACTAGGGTTTTTAGCTTTGACAGTATTAGGCTAGAAAGTAAAGTCTTTATTATGCGTAAATTGAATAGCATTTTTACCTATGATCGTAAATTTTAGGCCTAGAAGCTGTGTGTTAACGAGCTTTTTTTTTATCTATATTAAAGCCTATAGACTGGAACATTTAATTCTTTTTCTAAATGGTAAAAATAGAAACATTGATTTATATCCTAAGGCTACAGACTACTGTTTGTCAAGGTTTATTTTTCACAAGTTGTGTAATAAAAACGTTTGATTTCTAAGCCTAGTATATTTCTCGCAAATTTTTACTTTTTGCTTTATTTAAAAGGGGGGGAGGCTTCTTTGCGGTAAATGCTTTCTAGACAAAATTATGGTTAGGTGTGGGGGTACTAATGTTTCTTCTTTAAAAAAGGGAATCATTTTTCCATACTAAATTTTTTCTTCTTTTTAAGGCCAATTATGAAGAATGCGCGCCTCCTCCATCAAAGAGAGAAAGAGAGGGTGAGGCAGCCCCATCAGTGCCAGCCCCTATTCAGCCAGGTAGAAAACCAAAAAGAGAATGGGTGGCTTTTCATAATATGGCGATCCCTGCCGTCTCATCTGTGCAAACCCGTGGCATCACTGGCTCGACTGCACAAGTCCGTACCATCACTGGCCTGGTTGCACAAGCCCATGTACTCTCCGGTCCGGCTATGCAAGAGCGTGACGTCGCCAGCCCGTCTGCCCCCCATCATGCTTTACCAGGACCATCTGACACTCAACTGCAGCCGGAATATAAAAATGTAAGCATTTTTACCATTTTTTCAACACAGGAAAAGCATGTCAGAGATATTAAAAGGCATTTTTCAGCCAAAGGAAATATAGCGTTCCCCCTATTGAATCAGGTCAAGTGCATACATTCAAGCAGCTAAATTCTCTTAGTGAAGCCAAAAAAGGCACTATATTCAGGTATAAATTTCTCATAGTAAATAACAAAATCTTTGCGATATAAACTGCATTATTAACGAATGGTTCACCTTGCTTCTACAAATATTATAAAAACGATTTTCTATCGGAAGGAGTTGTGGCTATTATCAGGATATGGTCTGAAAGGGATAGGCTACCAAGTAAAGACCCCGGTTTTTTCAAAGCAGATACAGTATTATTATAAATTTTTTTTTGAGGGGTTGTTTGAACGAAATCAAAACCTATTATTTTATCTTTTAGATTATATTAAGTTGGAACTTTCAGAACAGTGAATTAACCAAATGCTACTACTACTACTAAGCACATGTAAATCATAATCCAATTTTAAAAATAGGGTAATTTAGACACTTTCAAAATAAGCTATTTTCTTTTATAGGTTGTATTGGTGCCATATTCGCCATCCCCCCCCTGTTCGTCAGTTGGGAAAGAAGAAGACGCGCATGTGGAGCTCTCCAACAATTCACCATGGGATGGTATCATTAACGAAATACCAGATATTATTGACGATTTTTTAACTGATTATTTAAATTTTGATAGAAGCGCAGTTGAGCAGGGGGACTTACATTTGCTAAGTCCGAACACCTTACAGTTTTTAGATAATTTTACCTAGGAATTAACAGGGAACCTCCCTCCACTGATTACATTCTTCCACATCAAACTAATGAAATGGTTTCCCATATCCCTATTGTTGAACAATGTGGGGGAGGGGTGGTGATAATATACAAGAGGGGGAGGATGAAATGTCTTCGAACAATCCTATTGATGAACAATGTGGGGGATGGGGTGGTGATAATATACAAGATGGGGAGGATAAGGAGGAGGGTGACAATACTCAATTTATAACATTTCCCGAATTCCAACTGTCAAATTCAATTTTATATACGATAGTCGTTTACACTGTAACTTTTGGGGACCCTTTTAATTCGCTTATGGGGGGTAATTTTGTATTTGACCCTATTGAAATTGTCCATATATATGTAGATGGATTTCGTGCACTATTAGAAAACCAGATTCAGTTGGGGGGAGGGGGGTAGGGATTCAATTAAGGTTTCAATTGTTTTAAGGGTATTTTATTTAAATGAAGATAAAAGTGAGGTTTAGGATCATTATGTACATACTGAGATGCAATTTGTGTATCCGCATTTAGAAAAATTTGAGGGTGTTTTTATGGAATGGATAGACCACATTATTACGCATCTCGAGAATTATAGCGAAAATGGAAGTGGGTCTATAGTTTTATTTGTTGACGATTTAAGCGTTAATATTTGTAAATTAAAAAAAAAATTATTTTAAGAGGGGGTGGGGCGTCAGAGAGGGATACAATTTTAAAATATAATTAAGATTTAGAGGGTTGCAGAGGCGTTCAGTGAATCTGTTTTGAAACAGGTCAAAAATCTTTCAAGTATGCTTTCCTAATTTCAGCTTTCCGACCATTGAAAGATGAAGCTAAAAAGAAAAGGTTAGAATATTGGGCTTTGCATGGGAAGGTGGGGTCCGATTTCCCATTGTAGATTTCACTTGTTTAGAGGGAAAATATCCAGTAACGCTCAGGTCCATTGATATTTTTGAAAGGGCCAATGCCCATTTAAATATCGGCGTTACTGTGGTTCAGTATGAAACTGAATTTGAGGACGGTGCTTGTTTCAAAAATGAGGAGTTGGTGTTTCCAGGAAGAAGCCCATCAATTGAATTAGTCAAGCACTATGTTTGGTTATTGTACACACCACCCAGTGACACTAATGCAATTGGTAATTTCAATCCTATTACAGACATTATTAGAGTTCTGGGGGGGGGTAGGGATCTAGGGGTACGTTTCTACTGTCCAACATGCCTGTCACAATTGTGTTGCGATTTAAAGTTACAAAATCACATGAAGCATTGTAGACGGCATGGCTATCAGTCAGTGGAAACAGTTTCGGGGGATAGGGCCATTTTATGCTTAAAAAATTTCCAAAATACCCTCCTCCAGAGCAATAAAATCACTTTGGATTGTGAAGCGAAGCTAGTGGAAGTGAACGACTCTCGATTTCCGAATAGAATCAAAGAATATCGAGCCATTGCAGTTTCCTACACCCACGCACAAAGATACAATTCTAACACTATGCATTTGTTAGAAATAGTCGAAACGTTCGATGAGGGTGAGTGCATGATCAAGGCACTGACCAAATTAATTGGCACCGCTCATGGCACTATTTCTCGTTTGAGAAATACACATTACCCAATGTTGTTGTCTGCAGAGGATCGTCTTGCGATTAAAAAAAAAATATGCTGGGTTTGTAAGGGGGAGTTTGAAAACGGGGAAAAGGGGAAAGGGACTCGGGGGGAAAGAGGGGGGAAGAGGAATGTCAGAGACCATAATCACTTTTGGCAGGAAATATCCTCAGGGGGTAGTAATTTTAGAGGGGTAGCACATCAATCATGCAATGTGAATGTAAGCCAGCAGTTTTTATTGCAGTTTTCATTCATAATTCAAATTATAATTAAAAGTTTATTTTGCTTGTTTTGGGACTTATGCGGAGAGAGGTTGGGGGAGTAGATAGTCCATTGAAAAACAATTTATTTACCTATATTATTATTCCCAAATCAGTTGAAAAGCTAGTACATCTCTAGTTGAAATGGCAGATAGTAAATAGCGGGCATACGTGCCTGAATAAAATCAGGTTTTTAGATTCTTTTAGTTTTTTCCCCAAGGCATTGAGTCAATTGATTCAAGTGGAGAAAAGTGACAATTTTGATAGTTTTCCTTTGCTTAAACAGCACTTTCCAGACAGTGAAATGTTTGGTCTATTGGCCTGTAAAGGTGTTTGTGCACGCAAATATTACTCTTCTGGCGCTCGCTTAAGCGAGTAGAAATTACGTTCAATTGAAGCTTTCTATAATTCACTCACCAACAGTGAATGCACTGCCGAGGAACATGAAATTTCCAAGAAGGTGTGGGCTAAGGGGAACTGTAAAAATGGGTGGGATTATTGTAGACTGTACTTGGCCAGTGACGTTTTACTCTGTTAGATATTGTCTGCAAGAACACAGATCAAATCTATTTTAGAGTGTGGACTAGATATAGGTTATTATTTTTCCACACCACATTTGGTGATTGAATTTATTTTAAAAATTAGTAGGGAAGAAATAGGCTTGCCCACTGATGTAGATCAACACCTTGTTGTAAAAAGGTCAATGAGGGGTGGGTATGTTTTTCATGAAGATCGCGTTTTGACAACAGATCCAAGCGGACAAAACCGCACCGGTGCAAAGTCAAATGCAGTTTTCTTGGACATGAACTCGTTATATCCCTCGGCAATGTCTCAATACTCTTTGCCGTGTGGGAACTATAAATGGCTTGAGAATCCTTGTGAGTTCCCCGACATTAACACCGTCGGGGACAATGGGCCACAAGGATGGTTCTTTGAAATTGGTGGTCACACTCCATTGGCGCTTCATGATTCAGTCAGAGATTTTGTTTTCCCCTGTATTAATCGACCAGTAACCAAAGACTCACTGATTCCATACAATCGATCGTTGGTTGACGATATGGGGATGCACTGGACCCCCTCAAAGCAAAAACTGATTGCGGATCTGGACCCTAAAGAGAATATTCTTGTTCATCATGTGCTTTTGCACTGGATGGTGAACAATGGTTTCAAGATCACCAAAATACATAGGGTCCTGCAATTCAATCAAAAACCTTATTTAAAGACGTTTATCGACACCTTTGTTGATAAATGCTCTCGGGCAAACACTAAAGTAGAGAAGGAAATGTATAAGCTAATTCCAAATTCAGGCTTTTAAAAAATGTGTGAAAGAGTACGGAACAGATCTCGTTGCGACGTCGTGACTGACCCTCAAGAGTGTGCACGAATTATTGCAGACCCCAATCTTACATCTGTCATGTACAGAATAACTAACATTGTTCCTCTACTGAAAAAGTAAGGATACACTACGCTGTAAGATGTCATAATATGAAGTACTCATGAAAAGGAGATTTCCAAGAAGTCTCGGGTGTCGTTTTTTTACGATATTTGCAAGGAGCCCTGGCCCATGAAGGGGTATGGTAATGTGTATTACGGGGATACAGTTTCTTCGCCGTTAAAAGTTAAAACCGGGGATTTATTGGGTGATTTAGAAAATGGGTAACACATCAGCTCACGGATGGATTTCACTAACTGGAATGCATCCCTCTACCCCGAGTTGGTGAAACGTCAGGCTCCCAATCAGCTACTCATGATAAAATCAGAGAAGGGGAGTGATTTGATATCCAATGGGTTGTTCCCGGGTCCTAAAGTATATTGCGTTGATACTCATAACAGGGATGTAAAGCAGGCCTACACACTTGTAAAGGGTGCCTACACACTTTGTAAAGAACAATTTCAACATGAGTGTGTACAGAGACTGTGTAGAGAGTAGCCTAGTGCCGAGAGCACAAGTGCTTGCAATTCGCTCTACAGTACAAAAATTATACTGTTAGAGTGGAAAAGAATGCAATGTCATGTATATCCGACAAAGTCTTTGTGCTCGAGAATAGTGTAAATGTACTCCCCCATGGCCACTATAGAATTTCAGACCGGGTTGAATGTGTAGACTATCGCAATCAACTTGGTCTGGATAAATTGACCTAACCTAAACCTTACCACCTGATAAATTAACCTCACCTAACCCAAACCTTTCATGAATTAAATGCTCAAACCCAACCTGTAGCAGCAGCAGCAGTAGTGACGACGACTATTGTATACAGATGTGCCCTCCGAACGGTCCCTGGGGGGTCCCACCAAGAGCTGGCCTTCAGCCTGGAGGGGGTGGAGAGTATTAAATTCATAATTTTCAACTGTGCTAATGTTCCTGTTCTTGTTTTCTTCTTTAAGTGTTGCTGTACAAATAGTGTTCTTGCTGGACAAAAATGTGTGTGTGTGCTAATAGTGCTGCTGGACAAAAAGTGTTTTTTATGACAATAAATGCTATTGTTGTACATATAGTGTGTGTGTTGTTCTTGTTGAACAGAAGTGTTTTTTTTATCTTAATAAATGTTGTTTTAAAAGAGTTGTTGTTCTTGTTGAACAAGTGTTTTTTATGTTAATAAATGTTGTTCTTGTTGAACAAAAAAAAAGTGAAAAAATGTTAATAAATGAATGAAATTTTGTTTTTTGTTGTTAACATACTAGATAGATATATGGGAAAATTATTATTTATTCATTGAACAAGTATGGTTTACAGTTAGTTGTAGTCTGACTGTTGTCAACAACACTATTTATCAATTTAAAACACCATTCAGGTCGTTTCTGTTTGGCCCATCAATGTCTGGGAAAATGACACTTTTAGCTAAAATAATTCAAAATTGTAATAAAATGTTTTTGGAAAAACCAATGAAAATTTATTATTGCTATAGTATTTGGCAAGAGTCATACGATCAAGTAAAAGCTATTGCCACATCCATACCAATACAATACATACGGGGACTTGATGTTTTCAATAGTATTGAACCAAACTCGTGGCTGATTAGTGATGATTTGGCCCGAATCAATTGAACAGTTCTCTCAGGAAATGCTACAGCTGTTTACCGTTCGCTCTCATCATGAAAATATTTCCATAACCCTATTTCCACACAATCTGTTTCATCAGAGCAAATGTATGAGAACCCTTGCTTTGAATTGCACCATCTATATTATGTACCGAGTTGTTTGTGATTATAGCACGCTAATAACTCTCAATAAGCAAATATATCCAGGCGCCCCCAAATTTCTGCTGTCAGCGTACACTCAGGCGACAAATAAGCACTACGGGTACATTTTGCTAGATCTTAATCAGAACTCACCTGAGGATCTACGTGTAGTCACAGATATTTTCGACAAAGAAATTACTGTATATCTTCCGTTGAGCAGTAGAAAAAGCTAGTAGTTACCATCATGACATTGAAGACACTACACGAACAACGGCATTTATTTTCCGTTTTAGGCACTTCAAAACCTCCACTCAGGAAGGCTATACTAAAACATGGTGTTGACAATGATTTCATTAATCTAATATCTGAACTTTGTTTAAATTTAACTGAGGGCAATGTACACTTGTCGGAAGGTATTAGATAACAGATAAAGCAACATCGTTCCACTGTACTCGCCTTGGATTGCAAAAACAGAGGAAAAAATTTCAAAAAGAAAACGTCTCCTTCAAGCGGGCGGTAGCTTTTTTACACTTTTACTGCCAATAATTGCAGGACTTGTAAACAGTTTTTTCTAGAGAATGGCTAAACCCTATAAATTGACGCCATTTGAACTTGTCCTCTCGCCTGTGGAACATTTTGAAGACAATCTAAGCAAATTCATTAATGATGAGAATATTGCTGATAATAAAAAGCTAGTTTTACTTCAAGATGCATGGCGACTCGTGGACAAACATAGACCTTATCGTGAGAGACCCGCCACCGTCATAGATCCCCCTAAACAGGAAACATCTCCCCAAGATTCAGCAGTGCAATCAAAGGAGAAGGAATTGAAATTCCATAGTGTCAACAATTGGAAACCTATTGCCAGTGACCTATCGAGAACAGAGTAAAATAGTATTATCATATCTCATGTTGGAAAGTGGTGGTGACGATGATCAAGTTCAAGTCGACAGCGCAGGGATACGAATTATAATTCAGAGGAAAAGTTATAATCTAGTTGATTTAATTTGTGATATGGTGACGAATCATAAAGGACTTTTATCATTTGAAAATAATCTTTACACCTCTCTGAAGGCTTCAAACTCCACCAAAAGTCTTATTGGCAATAAGGACATTCTAATGAAACTAAAAGAATATAGTCCTCCAACAAAAACAACACCACCATTTAAAAAAGAAAAAGATTCAATCTGTGAAAATACTAGCAGCAGCAGCAGCAATGATTTTATAACACCTGTGGCTAGTCATAAGCGAAGACGGATTTAATCACCCTCCAGTATGCAAAAGGGGAGTGGATATTACACTACGTATTTGCGTTCAAAATGGTTGAAGTTCTGAAGCATGTCTATGAAAATATTGGTGAAGCGGGATGTCTAAGTTCCCCCACAACGCTTTGTAAAGTTACCTCTGACATAGATGGCAGTACATTAAAAAAAGCAAAAGAGTATCTACAGAATGAACCGAGTTACACACTGCATAGGAATCGCAGGCTTCGTGGCAAACAATATCGACAAACTAAAGCCTTTTCCCCTCTGCATGTAATGAAAACTGATCTTTTAACCATAGACGCGATTCAATGGCGTCACAATGCAACCTAAAAATATATTCTAGTGGCAATCAGTGTCTTTAGTCGCTGTGCCTATGTCATTCCATTGCAATCAAAGAGAGGTGTTGAAGTTGCTCATGCTTTAGAAAGTATTCTTGAACAGGATTGCTGTAGAAAAATTCAATCAGATCGCGGTAGCGAATTTGTTAATTCTCTTGTGCAAAAGGTTCTATTGAAATATAATGCAACACTTTATTATAGTCACAGCCCGATAAAGGCTGCATTGGCTGAACGATTGATAAGAACGATTCGTCTATTAATTTCAAGAATTTGTACTCTGGAAAATACTGTTGCTTTTATTCATGATTTAGAAAAAATCATGGGAATATATAACCATCGACCACATCGATCTCTGTCCAACTCAAGCCCTCGGGAAGTTCATTGCAGTGAAAATGCATTTGATGCTTTTCTAAAACAATATTCCAATGGCAATGAGAATAAGAAAAAGAAGAAATTAAATGTTGGTGATACTGTTCGAATTAATAGAACCACCAGTATTTTTGAAATAGGGGAATTATTTATGGAGCCCTGAACTTTTTAAAGTGTCTAAAATCCTGGAAACTACACCCACGACACAATAGCTGTGAGACACCAAAGATGACGAGATCCTCGGTAGTTCTAATGCATATGAACTGGAAAAAGTTAGAAACGCTAGTGAAATTTATAACATTTAACATATATTAAAGAGTCTTACTCGTAGGGGCAAGAGACAGTTGCTTGTTCGCTGGCTAGGATACAACTCTGAATTTGATTCTTGGATTGGTTTTAAATATATTGACAATGCCCAATGATTTCTATGTGACTTTCATATCCAATGTTCCTGATCCTCTCTACAATGATTTGAATAGAACAAGTGATTTTTGGACGAAACTCTCCCCCACTATAAAGTTCGACTGTGTCTATGAAGCGGCTCTTGTCGACTGTATTCTCAAAAATACATATGATATCCTGAGAAAAAATCGTAAAAATTAGACAAAAACTAGATCTAATGATTGGCTAGCGCCATCCTCAGGTGATCAAGAACAAATTCAAAATATCTACTGGATAGATTATCCATCTATTCAATTACCCAATGAATAAGTCACCTGTATCAATGATTTGTGTCGTTCTATTAATAAAAGAGTTTTTGCTCGTAGAAAAGGAGCTTTTCATTTCAACTTTTCAAAGGAGGAGGGCAAGATCTACATTAGTTCACCCATTGCTGATGAAAAGTTTATTCTCAATTATAATCTGAATGATTTTCTTGTCTTCAATCTTAATACAGTCAATGGTAAAACTACCGGAAAGGCTAATTTTCTTTTTGAACACTATCCACCTGTCGTTTCCACGGATATTAGTGTATTTTTCTACACTTCATTCATGGAAACATCCAGGGTTGGCATAATCAATTTCCCCCTCCCACGGTTTCTTCAACGAAAGGCCAATCAAGAACACATTCACCATTGAAATATAAAGCAACTTCAGTATATCCCTGTAAGCACTTCCTATTTGGATCTCTGTCAGTTAACACTAACAACTGAATTAGGTGATCTCCTAGCACTATCAAAAGGTTTGGCTGTGATTACATGCCATTTTCGTCCCATCGTTCAACAAGATGTCTAATAGAAAAGTGGTATTCATTTGTCCTGATATTGACTGCTATGTTAATACTCTTGGCCCAAGACAACAGGGCAATGGAACGGACTATTACAAAGGCCGCTCGTCAATGTCTGGCTACGGTCTTGGCAGTTGGTGTGCTAAGCTGTTTTGCTCTGCATTACCTCTGGCTAGAAAATATATTGTACCGGCTGCAATAGATTTTGCATCCTCTACACTATACGATTGGGGCTCTGGCAAGGATTTTAAAAAAAGTGCTTTGAAAAATCTCAGGTACAGTGCGTGAACCCTTGGTGAGAGATTAAAACAAAATGGAAAAGGTTTAAAAAGGTCGAGAAACATTGCATCACTCATCAGTCTCTACTCAGGACAGAAACGAAAGACATCACCCCCGTCAAAGAAAAGAAGGAAAAAGCCGACACGCACTGTAAACAGTAGAAGAAGAAGCCCCAGGAAGAGAATTGTTAGATCGAAACTAGATTTCTTTTCCTAAGATGTCCTACCTACCGCATAAGGATTCTCAACCTTCAAACTCCTCCTCATTGAATCTATTCAATGCAGAAAATGTTGATGTGAGTGTAAAACATGGATACTATGAACAATTTTATCCTCAACAACCCCTCTCCGATAATATCCATTTTCAAATTTATTCCAATGAAGACTACTTTATGGACATGTCTTCGACATTTATAGATTTACTAATGAAAGTCCTGAAATCCGATAATACATTGCCAATTCTCGCCGATGGAATATCCTATGAAAATTGTATATTACATAATTTATTTCGTCAAATCAGTGTCTACATAAATGGCACGCTGGTGAGCACAAGCAACAATCTCTCAAATTATACTAGCTATATGCAATTCATGCTGATGACACCCTAGTAATACAAGGAATTTAGAGGCACCTCCAATGGATATGAATATATTACTAATACTGATAGTACAGATGCACTTAAAAATGCTACAACTAGTGAATAACATCTAGTTGGAAAAATATATCATGAAATATTTAATATACCCCAATGGCTACCACCCAATATTAAAGTGGATATAAAATTGACGCTTGCTCCATCCAATTTCATATTGAGAGAAGAACTTGCTGGCAATCCGGATGTAACTCTCTCTCACTTCGGCAATACTACAAGTACGTAAACAATAGGTTATGAGTTATGTTGCTTTGGCAGTGGAAAAACTGAGAGCCAGTGGAAATAATTTTAAACTACTTGTTCCTCATACAATCACCAATCAACGTCATATTGCCATGGGGTCACGCACCTTCACCAACTCATCCTTTATAAATGGCGAAATTTCGTCAAAACTGGCCATGGCATTTGTAAAAAGTGCTGGTGCAATATGATCGTGGATTGGATGTCCACATAAATTTGAAATGTTTCGACTTTTATCTCATTTCTGCAAAGTAGATGGAATCCCACTATACAATCTATCTTTTGATAAATCCTATAGTATATTGAATGAGTTGACCATGCAAACCCTAGATCGAGATTCACAACTATTTGAAAATGGTATAACCGAAGAAATGTTTGCTAAAACACATGGTATCATTGTATTGGATTTGTCTGGCACCCAGGATATGGGTATAGTACGTACGGGGAGTGAGCGTTTAGAGTGTACATTTGCCGATCCATTAGCTGAGAGTATCGCACTAATCTCACTAAATCAATATGAAACCTATTGGGAAATCACTTCCGAAGGCAGTGTTCTATTAGACTTGGCACCATGAACACCATTAAAATAATTAATGTATTTAATATGGAACCCTACATGTCCAAATACAAATCCTATTGTCTGCCCTCGGACTTTCTTGGAAAAATTCAAAGTGTCAGCAATACCCTAATTATTGTTAATAGCAGTCCGTCAACTGTGCTCACGGGTCATTGGTTGTGCATCTTTCAAGCAATGAAGACGATTGAATTTTTTGATCCTCTTGGTCTACCCTATACATTCTACACTCCACACATCAGCAACTATATTGAGAGCAGTGGGAAAGCTATTATTCAAAATCGGAAGAGAGTGCAGGATCTGATGACTAAAAGCTGTGGCTTCCTTGCACTACTATATTTTGTGTTCTGATGTGGTGGCTATACTTACAAACGGTTTCTCAACATTTCTGTAGACAATCTCTGCCTGAGTGACTTACTAATAGAAAATATACTCTCTAATCTGTATAATGTTGATTTGGACGTCCTACGAGCGAAGTCCTTTAAAAATATGTGCAAATTTGTTTATTAATAAATGAAAAATGTATATATACCACAATGTCTTTAAATCTTCACTTTAGATTTCTTCTTCGATGTATAGGCAACTGTCGTGAACCACTAATGCTGGTAAATCTTTTGGTTTCACTGTATATTGATTTTGATTGGCTGCAAAGTCAGTGTCACATTTTCTACAGTATAATGTAATTTCACTCTTGTCATATCTCTTTGTATAGTTAATAATACTATTTGTATTCATATTATGAAATTCAAGAGTTTCAATCTGTCTATTGGAAGCAATATCACATACAGTGTTTTCAAATGGTGAATCACATTCTGTAACTGCCAAATAAAAATCACTTGGTTTATAGTCATAATAGGCAGTGTCGTCACAACGATGACGTAGAAACCAAATTGTCTTGTTATCCCAACAGTTGAATCGTAGACCAAATTCTTCCTCCCAGAATAATTTAAATCCACGACGATACCTATCTCATAGAAATAAACTAAAATCACGTTTGGGATTCTTTCCAATCATACCGGGGTAAGTATTCTCCCACCGATCACATTTGTCATAGTGACAATTGGAGCACAGATGTCCTCTAGGGTGAGAGTCACAAATCTCTTCAAGACATGAATTACATCCTTTAATTTGTACTGCATAGCCTCTATGTAATTTACAAGGATTACATAATTAGCACTTTTCACTATAGTCATCAATAATTTTACAATTCTCACAGGATGTCCAACTGCCAAGAGTGTACATGCATAGTGGACATGTATAGAACATTTTTTTTGGTTTCCGATGTCAACTCTCTCACAGCTAAAACGAAACTGATCATCCTCGTTTGATAAATTCAGAGGGAGGAATGGGAGAGAACTAACTCTGTGACGCCACCTCTTTCGAAGGGAGAGCAATCTACATTGAATCTATGGCAATGTTTTCAAAAGTATATCCACGATATTATACTGCTTTGTTCCAATTAATATATCAATAAATTGAGTATAAGCATTTGAGTCATGTCGTAAAAGTTTCATACAATAGTCCAATGGGGGAGAATCAGTTTTTATTACATTGTCAAGTGTTCCCCGAGAGAATATCTTTCGTTGAAGGGATAACTCGAGAAAATCTTCATCCAAAATCAAATGTATTTCCATAATTACAATATTCGATCCAACTGTCTCTTTCTCAAATTTATTCATTTTTTAATCCTATCACTCTGACTGCTGACTCTTGACTGACCATGATTCGTTGGCCTAACATTCTAACAAAAAGAAAGGGAACATTTGTGATTTCGAAACAATTTTATTGTATAATTACAACAATAATAGTACACATGTACATTTAGCGATACAGTTTATTGTCTTCGATATGCTTCACTAATGCACTTAAAGCACTTTGAAGTCTATTCACATGCGCTATATCAACTTTTGAAGCGAAGCATAATTGTTCCTCCATTTTAAATTTGCTCAAGGATATCACATATCTTGCATATACTTCATCCTATGCCGGACAAAGCCGTGATCCTTTCGTTATTTCCATCACAATGTTTGATGCTCTTGTGACATTTCCACCAATTCCACTATCAACGTCTAATACTGTAAACAGTCCTCTCACTAATATTAAAAATTTATACAAATAAGTAAAGTCAAACTGTCCTTATTCTTGGGAATTCTATTCTCACACTAATAACAACCATAACAAGAATCCGTTCTTTGTATTATCTCTAATCCACTCCTGCTAATATTTGCACCCCCCTGATTGGCTTAGAAAAAGACACGTGATCCTGTTCCCCTTTTGTGCATCAATAATTCACCGTCTTTGCTTATGTAATCAATTTCTCAGAAATCCAGTTCCCCTCGAGTAGATCAATAAATCTCTTCCCGTTAATGCGCATGTGCTAACTTCGCCCCGGAGTCATTACAATTAGAAATAACAAATAAATCGACCTTGAACATGGTGTCTTTGACCCCATTAGACTCGATCAATAATCCTTGAATAAATTATGTCCCGTCAGCGTTAGACTCAATTATAGATGGCAGCAGTGGTTTAGCCCTGTACTGGTACCCCCTTCCCTACTATCTGCCTCTCTCTTCCGTGGGAAATCCCTCCTTCAAGAAAATTCTTTATGGAAAGCTCCACCTTCGTGAAATCCCCCCCCCCATGACAAATCTGTCCCTGCTGAAAATTCCGCCCAAAAATTTTCTTGTAGACACTCTCGCCGAGAAAATTTTCTTTAGCCTACTCTTATTTGAAATAAGACTGTTTTTCATTTGTAATATATAATCTTTTTTCAAATCATGAAGGAAAAACCCCTCAGTGGGAAAGTTTTCCTGGAAATTTCATCCTCCCATATGGAAAGTTTCTCCCGTAGAAAATTCTCCCAGGAAGAATTTCTCCCGCAGAAAATTCTCCAATGGAGAGTTTCTCCCTTGGGAAATCCACCCCTCTCACTAAAAAAATACCCCAGACAATTATAACCTCTCTAACAATTTCCCCGGAACATCCTAGATGTAAAATTGAATCGGAAAAGAGAAAGTAAGACAAATTTCGTGTAGGAGTTCTGGAAAATTCTTCCTAGTGAAATTTCGCCTTGTAAGTTCATCCCCATAAAATTCCCTGTCGATGAAAAGTTCTCCCATGGTAAATCTTCCCGCGAAAAATTGCCCCTCCACAGAAAATTCTGTTTGCTTCCAAGTAACAAATACTATTTGTAAACAATAGGAAAACTCCAAAGCTATACAATAGGAAAAACAATAGGAAAACTACAATTTAGCCGGAACATGTCTACACGAAAAATTGAATTGGCAAAGTGAATAAGATATGCTATTGGACCCTATAAGTTTATAAAAAATACTATAGGGGGCCATAACTTTATAACACATCGCCTATATGTCTACTTTTTCAACCACGTGGGCTGTCAGGTGCACAATAAACACAGCAGACACCTGCAAAATAGGACCTGGATTTCCCCTAGGGGTAAGAATTTTGTTTATCATAATTAAACATGTTCAAACCTGATTTTCCCTCACCATGCATGTACAATAAATTCACATTCTATTTTGTTTACTTATTATCAAACTTGTTCAGAAATCCTTTATATCTTTCCCCTATGTTCGAGAAAGTAGCCTCCTCCAAAGTAGCAGTCGGAAGTGGCATTCGACAGTGAAACAGATGAATGGCAATTCAGTTAACAGTTAGCTAAAAATACCCAAGCCTGACGGGTCACTTACGAGTGCTTCAGATGTGAACGAGTTCTTTGCTGGCATTTGTGCAACCTACCCCTCAATTACGGAGGCCGAACTGGTTAATCTCTTAGTCGATTGTGAAAATGACGAAATAAAACAGTTTACCGAATTTGCTGTTTTTAAAGAAATTAAAAAACTAAAACCGAAGTAAAACCAAAGTGTATGGAAAATTTTTTGTATAGAAGTTCTGGTAAGTTCTCCCATTTAAAATTGTCCCTTGTAAGTTTATCCCCGGAAACTTCCCTGTCCATGGAAAACCCTCCCCTTGGAAAATCCCCCCAGAAAATTCTCCCTCCCTGAAAAATGTCTGTGCTCGAATTATGAATTCGACAATAGGCAAAATTCATAACTTACTGCCCTTCCCCCCTGGTTATGGAGGGTCATGTCATCTCCATAGGAACAAAATGGAAGTCGTAAAATTTTGATTGGATGACTTTAGGGAAAAAGAGCGTGGGATAGGGGCTAGTAGCCCTCCATTATTTTTGGCCACTTTAAAGGGGTATTATAACTTTTAATTTTCGTTCGAATGAGTCCTCTCTCGACTTTCTTCGGCCATTTGTTTGATACTATCACCCTGGCGAAAAGAAAAACAACAATTAAATAAACACTTATCTGTGATACGTGTTTATTTGTGATACATTTTTTTTCTTCTGACGAAAATACAAAATTCCACGTCTTTGCAGATAGGAGGTTGAAGCCATTACAATAGTGTTCCATGATATGTTCAATTTGATAGGTCGCTTTTCATTAAGATTCCTTAACTTTTTGGGGGTGTTTCTTCCCATTTCGAAAATCACGCAGATTTTTCTCCAATTCTTAGCTTTTAATGGGTACATAAAACTTAATGAACTGTACATATTTGGAATCAGCATGAAAAGCCAATTCTAGTGTATATATTGTTTCTAATCAATTCTAATCTAATTGTGTCTAATCTAATTGTCCAATTTTAACGGATGTCAAAATCCCTTTTTTAGAGTTTCGGTTACTATTGGGGCAATTCGCTCCTTACTAACAGGTTGTTACCCCAAACTATTTGATTGAATCAGTAGAAGGGCCATAATGACTCCCACGAAAACACCGTGCTGCCATCTACAATTTAGTTTATGCCAAAACAAAAGGAACACGCAGAAATTACTTTTAGGGGATTATTTGGGTGAAACAGTTTGAGGCATTTTAGAAGATGATTTAGAAGAGGATTTGAGGGTGAAACTCCACGAGTACAAAACCACACCCTCTTTCTAGACCGATCAGGGAACTTGGAAATACGGCAAGTACAAGATGAATTACCCCTTTTTTGAAGGTCGATTTATTTGTTGTTTTCATATGTATTGTCTCTGGAGTGAAGTTTGCACATGGGCATTGACGGCGGGGAGAATGTTTTGATCTAGGACAAGTGAATTTCCGAGATATTGATTGCGTAACCTAACCTAACCTCATGAACTCGTGACGGGACCCCATATATGGGCATAGAATCACTCGAGGGGAGAGGATTTCCGATAAATTGATTGAGTAACCTAACCTAACCTCATGAGCTCGTGACGGGAGTCCATATATGGGCATAGAATCCCTCGAGGGGAGAGAATTTCCGAAAAAATTGATTACATAATCGGTAGAACCCTATCAGAAGGTCGTGACGGGAGTCCATATATGGGCATAGAATGACGTAATCGACTAGGACAAATGGATTTCTGAGAAATTGATTACATAATCGGTAGAACACTATCATGAGGTCGTGACGGGAGTCCATATATGGGCATAGAATGACGTAATCGACTAGGACAAATGGATTTCTGAGAAATTGATTACATAATCGTTAGAACCCTATCAGGAGGTCGTGACGGGGGTCCATATATGGGCATAGAATGACGTAATCGACTAGGACAAATAGATTTCTGAGAAATTGATTACATAATCGGTAGAACCCTATCTGGAGGTCGTGACGGGGGTCCATATATGGGCATAGAATGACGTAATCGACTAGGGCAAATGGCTTTCCGAGGAATTTATTATATACTCTGTAGAACCCTATCAGCAAGTCGTGACGGGAGTTCATATATCGGTATAGAATGACGTACTCGACTAGGACAAATGAACTTCTTATAAATTGATTACATGATCGAAAGAACCCTATCAGGAGTTCATGATGGAAGTCCATATATGGGCATAGAATGACGTAATCGACTAGGGCAGTTGGAATATTTCAGTAGTGGTTTGTCATGGTTTACCTTATCGCAGTTA
The DNA here is from genome assembly GCF_049724085.1 of Artemia sp. Qi Xiang Cuo. NCBI lineage: Eukaryota > Metazoa > Arthropoda > Branchiopoda > Anostraca > Artemiidae > Artemia > Artemia sp. Qi Xiang Cuo. The sequence goes on from NC_142796.1 coordinate 16,412,443, forward strand.
CATTCTCTTAATTTTTTTAAGTTCATTTTGAATTTCTTTTGTTGAAATGCAAGAGTTGGAATATTTCAGTTGTGTTTTGTCGTGGTTTACCATGTCATAGTTACATTTTCTTGATTTTTCAAAGTTCATTGTGGATTTCTTTCATTGAAATGCAAGAGTTGGAATATTTCAGTAGTGTTTTGTTGTGCTTTACCATGTCACAGTTACAATCTCTTGATTTTCAAAGTTCATTGTGGATTTCTTTCATTGAAATGAAAGAGTTGGAATATTTCAGTAGTGTTTTGTCGTGCTTTACTTTGTCACAGTTACATTCCCTTAATTTTTCAAAGTTAATTTTCAATTTCTTTCATTGAAATACAAGTGTTGGAATATTTCAGTAGTGTTTTGTTGTGGTTTACCTTGTCACAGTTACATTCTCTTAATTTTTTAAAGTTTATTTTGGATTTCTTTCGTTTAAATGCAAGAGTTGGAATATTTCATTAGTGGTTTGTCGTGGTTTGCATTGTCAGAGTTACATTCTCTTAATTTTTCAAAGTTCATTGTGGATTTCTTTCATTGAAATGCAAGAGTTGGAATATTTCAGTAGTGTTTTGTTGTGGTTTACCTTGTCACAGTTACATTTTCTTGATTTTTCAAAGTTCATTGTGGATTTCTTTCATTGAAATGCAAGAGTTGGAATATTTCAAGTGTTTCGTTGTGCTTTACAATGTCATAGTGAAATTCTCTTGATTTTCAAAGTTTATTGTGGATTTCTTTCATTGAAATGCAAGAGTTGGAATATTTCAGTAGTGTTCTGTTGTGGTTTACCTTGTCACAGTTAAATTCTCTTAATCTTTCAAAGTTCATTTTAAATTTCTTTCGTGAGATGCAAGAGTTTGAACATTTCAGCAGTGTTTTGTTGTGGTTTACCTTGTCACAGTTACATTCTCGTGATTTTTCAAAGTTCATTTTGGATTTTCTTCCTTGAAATGCAAGATTTTGAATATATTAGTTGTATTTTGTCATGGTTTAAATCGTCACAGTTACATTCTCTTGATTTTTCGAAGTTCATTTTGAATTTCTTTAGTGAAATGCAAGAGTTGGAATATTTCAGTAGTGTTTTGTCGAGGTTTACCATGTCACAGTTACATTCACTTGATTTTTAAAAGTTCATTTTGAATTTCTTTCGTGAAATGAAAGAGTTGGAATATTTCAGTAGTGTTTTGTCGTGGTTTACTATGTCACAGGTACATTCTCTTGATTTTTCAAAGTTCATTTTTGAATTTCTTTCGTTGAAATGTGTTTTGTCGTGCTTCACCTTGAAACTTTTACATTTTCTTGATTGTTCAAAGTTCTTTTTGATTTTCTTTCGTTAAAATGCAAGAGTTGGAATTTTTCAGTGGTATTTTGTCGTGGTTTACTTTGTCACAGTTAAATTCTCTTGATTTTTCAAAGTTCATTTTGGAATTTCTTTCATTGAAATGCAAGACTTGGAATATTTCAGTAGTGTTTTGTCGTGGTGTACCATGTCACAGTTACATTCTCTTGATTTTTAAAGTTCATTGTGGATTTCTTTCGTTGAAATGTGTTTTGTTGTGCTTTACCTTGACACAGTTACCTTTTTTTTATTTTTCAAAGTTCATTTTGAATTTCTTTCGTGAAATGCAAGAGTTGGAATATTTCAGTAGTGTTTTGTAGTTGTTTACCTTGTCACAGTTACATTATCTTGATTTTCAAAGTTTATTTTGGAATTTCTTTCATTGAAATGCAAGAGTTGGAATATTTCAGTGTTTTTTTGTGCTTTACCTTGTCACAGTTACATTCTCTTAATTTTTCAAAGTTCATTTTGGATTTCTTTCATTGAAATGCAAGAGCTAGAATATTTCAATAGTGTTTGTCGTGGTTTACCTTGTCACACTTACATGCTCTTGATTTTTCAAAGTTCATTTTGGATTTCTATCATTGATGTGCAAGAGTTGGAATATTTTTGTACTGTTTTGTTGTGCTTTACCTTGTCACAGTTACATTCTCTTGATTTTTCGAAGTTCATTTTGGATTTCTTTCATTGAAATGCAAGAGTTGGAATATTTCAGTAGTGTTTTGTTGTGGTTTACCTTGTCGCACTTACATTCTCTTGATTTTTCAAAGTTCATTTTGGATTCTTTTCCTTGAACTGCAAGAGTTGGAATATTCCAGTAGTGTTTTGTCGTGCTTTACCTTGTCACAGTTACATTTTCTTGATTTTTAAAACTTCATTTTGAATTTCTTTCATTGAAATGCAAGACCTGGAATATTTCAGTAGTGTTTTGTTGTGGTTTACCTTGCCTCACTTATATTTTCTTGATCTTTCTAAGTTCATTTTGAATTTCTTTCATTGAAATGTAAGAGTTGGAATATTCCACTAGTGTTTTGTCGTGGTTTACCATGTCACAGTTACATTCTATTGATTTTTCAAAGTTCATTTTGAATTTTTTTCGTTGAAATGTAAGAGTTGGAATATTTCACTAGTGTTTTGTCGTTGTTTACCTTGTCACAGTTACATTCTCTTGATTTTTCAAAGTTCATTTTGAATTTCTTTCCTTGAACTGCAAGAGCTGGTATATTTCAGTAGTGTTTTGTTGTGGTTTACCTTGTCACAGTTACATTTTCTTGATTTTTCAAAGTTCATTTTGAATTTCTTTCATTGAAACGCAAGAGTTGGAATATTTCAGTAGTGTTATGTCGTGGTTTACTTTGTCACAGTTACATTCTCTTGATTTTTCAAAGTTCATTTTGAATTTCTTTCGTTGAAATGCAAGAGTTGGAATATTTCAGTAGTGTTTTGTTGTGGTTTACCTTGTCACAGTTACATTCTCTTGATTTTTTAAATTTCATTTTGAATTTCTTTCTTTGAAATGCAAGAGTTGGAATATTTCAGTAGTGTTTTGTCGTGGTTTACCTTGTCACAGTTACATTCTCTTGATTTTTCAAAGTTCATTTTGAATTTCTTTCGTTGAAATGCAAGAGTTGGAATATTTCAGTAGTGTTTTGTTGTGGTTTACCTTGTCACAGTTACATTTTCTTGATTTTTCAAAGTTCATTTTCGATTTCTTTCATTGAAAGGCAAGAGTTGGAATATTTCAGTTGTGTTTTGTTGTGCTCTACCTTGTCACAGTTACATTATCTTGATTTTTCAAAGTTCATTTTGGATTTCTTTCGTTGAAATGCAAGAGTTGGAATATTTCAGTAGTGTTTTGTCGGGGTTTACTTTGTCACAGTTACATTCTCATGATTTTTCAAAGTTTATTTTGGATTTCTTTCTTTGAAATGCAAGAGTTGGAATTTTTCAGTAGTGTTTTGTTGTGGTTTACCTTGTCACACATACATTTTCTTGATTTTTCAAAGTTCATTATAAATTTCTTTCATTGAAATGAAGGATTTGGAATATTTCAGTAGTGTTTTGTCGTGGTTTACCTAGTCACAGTTACAATCTCTTGATTTTTCAAATTTCATTTTAGATTTCTTTCGTTGAAATGCAAGAGTCGGAAATATTTCAGTAGTGTTTTGTCGTGGTTTACCTTGTCAAAGTTCCATTCTCTTGATTTTTCAAAGTTCATTTTAGATTTCTTTCATTGAAATGCAAGAGTTGGAATATTTCAGTAGTGTCTATCGTGGTTTACCTTGCTACACTTACATTCTCTTGATTTTTCAAAGCTCATTTTGGATTTCTTTCGTTGAAATGCAAGAGTTGGAATATTTCAGTAGTGTTTTGATGTGGTTTACCTAGTCACAGTTATATTCTCTTGATTTTTCAAAGATCATTTTGAATTTCATTCATTGAAATACAAGAGTTGTAATATTTCATTGGTGTTTTGTCTTGGTTTACATTGTCACAGTTACATCCTCTTGATTTTTCAAAGTTCATTTTGAATTTCATTCATTGAAAGGCAAGAGTTGGAATATTTCACTAGTGTTTTGTTATGGTTTACCTAGTCACTGTTACGTTCTCTTGATTTTTCAAAGTTCATTTTGGATTTCTTTCATTGAAATGCAAGAGTTGGAATATCGCAGTAGTGTTTTGTCATGGTTTACCTTGTCACAGTTATATTCTCTTGATTTTTCAAAGTTCATCTTAGATTTCTTTCGTTGAAATGCAAGAGTTGGAATATTTCACTAATGTTTTGTATCTGGGTTGGTTTTTTACAAGTCCAAGAATTTGTCTTTGTTGGTTTTAAGGTCTAAAGTGCATGTCTTTATCTGTTTCTATGTCTGAATCTATTTGTTTACATGTCTGGGTTGGAGTTTGGTCAGGTTAGGTTAGGTTAGCTAAGTTAGGTTAGCTAGTAAACATTTCTCCATGTTTAAGTTAGGTTAGGTTAACTTATCATGAGCGCTCATGATAAGCTAACTTAACCTAACTAAAACATGGTACAAAGTCGACATTTGGGCATTTTCCGGCGAGTATGGTTAGGTTAGGTTAGGCTAGATCAAGTTAGGTTTGGTTAGCCTACGTACGCGCGCGTACGCAGGCTAACCTAACCTAACCTAACCTAACTTAATATAGACTAACCTAACCATACTCGCCGGAAAATTCCCCCATGTCGACTTTGTACCATGTTTTAGTTAGGTTAAGTTAGCTTATCATGAGCGCTCATGATAAGTTAACCTAACCTAACTTAAACATGGAGAAATGTTTACTAGCTAACCTAACCTAACTTAGCTAACCTAACCTAACTTAGCCAACCTAACCTAACCAAACACCAACCCCGACATGTAAACAAATAGATTCAGACATAGAAACAGATAAAGACATGCATTTTAGACATTCAAACCAACAAACACAAATTCTTGGACTTGTAAAAAACCAACCCAGATACAAAACATTAGTGAAATTTTCCAACTCTTGCATTTCAACGAAATAAATCTAAGAAGAAATTTGAAAAATCAAGAGAATGTAACTGTGACAAGGTAAACCATGACAAAACACTACTGAAATATTCCAACTCTTGCATTTCAATGAAAGAAATCCAAAATGAACTTTGAAAAATCAAGAGAACGTAACAGTGACTAGGTAAACCATAACAAAACACCACTGAAATATTCCAACTCTTGCATTTCAATGAATTAAATTCAAAATGATCTTTGAAAAATCAAGAGAATGTAACTGTGACTAGGTAAACCACATCAAAACACTACTGAAATATTCAAACTCTTGCATTTCAACAAAAGAAATCCAAAATGATCTTTGAAAAATCAAGAGAATTTATGTCTGCCCAGGTAACCCATAACTAAACACTACTGAAATATTCCAATTCTTGCATTTCAAAGAAAGAAATCCACAACAAACTTTGAAAAATCAATAGAATATAACAGTGACAAGGTAAACCACGACAAAACACTACTGAAATATTCCAAATCTTGCATTTCAACGAAAAAAATTCCAAAATGAACTTGGAAAAATCAATAGAATGTAACTGTGACAAGGTAAATCACTACAAAACAATACTTAAATATTCAAAATATTGAATTTCATTGAAATAAATACAAAATGAACTTTGAAAAATCAAGAGAATGTAACTGTGAAAAAGTAAATCACAAAAAAAAACTACTGAAATATTCCAACTCTTGCATTTCAACGAAAGAAATTCAAAATGAACTTTGAAAAGTCAAGAGAATGTAACTCTGACAAGGTAGATCACAACAAAACACTACTGAAATATTCCAACTCTTGCATTTCAATGAAAGAAATCGAAAATGAACTTTGAAAAATCAAGAAAATGTAACTCTGACAAGGTAAACCATAACAAAACACTACTGAAATATTCCAACTCTTGCATTTCAACAAAAGAAATTCAAAATGGACTTTGAAAAATCAAGAGAATGTAACTGTGACAAGGTAAACCGTGACAAAACACAACAGAAATATTCCAACTATCGCATTTCAATGAAGGAACTTCAAAATGAACTTTAGAAAATTAAGAGAATGTAACCGTGAAAAGGTAAACCATGACAAAATACTACTGAAATATTCAAACTCTTGCATTTCTATGATAGAAATCCAAAATGAACTTTGAAAAATCAATAGAATGTAACTGTGACAAAGTAAACCACGAGATAACACTACTGAAATATTCCAACTCTTGCATTTCAAAGAAAGAAATTCAAAATGAAATTTGAAAAATCAAGAGAATGTAACTTTGACAAGGTAAACCACGACAAAACACTACTGAAATATTCCAGTTCTTACATTTCAACGAATGAAATTCAAAATGAACTTTGAAAAATCAAGAGAATGTAACTGTGACAAGGTAAACCACGACAAAACACTAGTGGAATATTCCAACTCTTATATTTCAATGAAAGAAATTCAAAATGAACTTCGAAAGATCAAGAAAATGTAAGTGAGACAAGGTAAACCACAACAAAACACTACTGAAATATTCCAGCTCTTGCATTTCAATGAATAAAAATTCAAAATGAACTTTGAAAAATCAAGAAAATGTAACTGTGACAAGGTAGAGCATGACAAAACACTACTGGAATATTCCAGCTCTTGCAGTTCAAGGAAAGAAATCCAAAATGAACTTTGAAAAATCAAGAGAATGTAACTGTGGCAAGGCAAACCACGACAAAACACTAGTGAAATATTCCAATTCTTACATTTCAACGAAAGAAATTCAAAATGAACTTCGAAAGATCAAGAAAATGTAAGTGTGACAAGGTAAACCACAACAAAACACTACTGAAATATTCCAACTCTTGCATTTCAACGAAAGAAATTCAAAATGAACTTTAAAAAATGAAGAGAATGTAACTGTGACAATGTAAACCACAACAAAACACTACTGAAATATTCCAACTCTTTCATTTCAATGAAAGAAATTCAAAATGAACTTTGAAACATCAAGAGAATGTAACTGTGACAAAGTAAACCACGACATAACACTACTGAAATATTCCAACTCTTGCATTTCAACGAAAGAAATCCACAATGAACTTTGAAAATCAAGAGATTGTAACTGTGACATGGTAAAGCACAACAAAACACTATTGAAATATTCAAACTCTTTCATTTCAATGAAAGAAATCCACAATGACCTTTGAAAAATCAAGAAAATGTAACTGTGACAAGGTAAACCACAACAAAACACTACTGAAATATTCCAACTCTTGCATTTCAATGAAAGAAATCCACAATGAACTTTGAAAAATTAAGAGAATGTAACTATAACAAGGTAAACCACGACAAAACACTACTGAAATATTCCAACTCTTGCATTTCAACGAAAGAAATTCAAAATGAACTTAAAAAATTCAAGAGAATGTAACTGCGACAAGGTAAACCATGACAAACCACTACTGAAATATTCCAACTGTCCTAGTCGATTACGTCATTCTATGCCCATATATGGACCCCCGTCATGACCTCCTGAAAGGGTTCTACCGATTATGTAATCAATTTCTCAGAAATCCATTTGTCCTAGTCGATTACGTCATTCTATACCCATATATGGACTCCCGTCACGACTTCCTGATAGGGTTCTACCGATTATGTAATCAATTTCTCAGAAATCCATTTGTTCTAGTCGATTAGGTCATTCTATGCCCATATATTGACCCCCGTCACGACCTCCTGATAGGGTTCTACCGATTATGTAATCAATTTCTCAGAAATCTATTTGTCCTAGTCGATTACGTCATTTTATGCCCATATATGGACCCCCGTCACGACCTTCTGATAGGGTTCTACCGATTATGTAATCAATTTCTCAGAAATCCATTTGTCCTAGTCGATTACGTCATTCTATGCCCATATATGGACTCCCGTCACGACCTCATGATAGAGTTCTACCGATTACGCAATCAATATCTCGGAACTCCATTTGTCTTAGTCAATTACGTCATTCTATGCCCATATATAGACTCCCTTTACGACCTTCAGATAGGGTTCTACCGATTATGTAATCAATTTCCCGGACATCCTCTCCCTTCGATTACGTAATCAATTTCTGGGAAATCCTCTCCCCTCGAGGGATTCTATGCCCAAATATGGAGTCCCGTCACGAGCTCATGAGGTTTGGTTAGGTTACGCAATCAATTTCTTAGAAATTCACTTGTCCCAACCTCGAGTCCTAGATCAATACATCTCTTCCCCACCGTCAATGCGCATGTGCAAACTTCACTCCAGAGACAATACACATGAAAACAACAAATAAATCGACCTTGAAAAAAGGGGTCATTGATCTTGTACTTGCCGTATTTCCAAGTTCCCTGATTAGTCTAGAAAGAGGGTGTGGTTTTGTACTCGTGGAGTTTCACCCTCAAATCCTCTTCTAAATCATCTTCTAAAATGCCTCAAACTGTTTCACCCAAATAATCCCCTAAAAGTAATTTCTGCGTGTTCCTTTTGTTTTGGCATCCCTGAGCTGTCACATTTGAAATTCCTAGGAAACCCTTTCCCGCGTTAATCTCTTCATGTCATAGATCAAAACATTCTCCCCGCCATCAGACATTAATAAAATTCGGCCGCAGACAATTCTCCTGGACGAACACCAACAAATCAATCGACCTTGACATCATCCATCAGACATTAATAAAGTTCACCAGGAGACAATTCTCCTGGACGAACACCAACAAATCAATCGACCTTGACATCATCCATCAGACATTAATAAACGTCGCCCGGAGACAATTCTCCTGGACAAACACCAACTAATCAATTTCTCGGAAATCCACTTCCCCTTCGATTGCGCAATCAATTTCTCGGAAATCTATTTCCCCTAGGGAGTCTATGCCCATATATGGTGCCCCGTCGGCATTAAACTAAATTGTACATGGCAGCACGGTGTTCTCTGTGGGAGTAATTATGGCCCTTCTACTTGAATCATCAGTATTAGAACTGATCACTTCATGCACATATTTTTGTGACCCATATTAGGAGACCTCCGCAACTTGAACGGATCAGTTTTTGTTGAATTAATTACTCCGTATTGAAAACTGCTGGCAAAGCACGCATTGCATTGACTACTGAAAATTTGCCATGTACTTCCCACAAACTAGCTTGATTCTTTTGTGACTTAATCACACGGACTGTCATGGCACTTGCATCTATTGATACAGATACAGTAGCCAGAAAGGCCAAATCCATATCTTTGTCTATTGTAGTCTCAATTTGGAGCAGATCGTTAGTGGAAATATACATTTTCATGAAACGCAGATCAAGATATGTAGCAATCATGACAGGTGTGATTTAAGTAAGGGTTATAAGCCTAGAAGGCATTTTATACAGCTCTCAGCAAGCCAACATTTTATACAGTCTGTTGCTGAGGAGTTCTTCACTTACATTTGAAGGTCCTCACTAACATTTGAAGGTCCACCCTCACTAAACTTATTTTGAATTTGAGAACAAGCTATGCCAACTTATGAATGCAGGTATGTATGCTGTGTCTCAGCATTTATGAGTCAATGGATTATGTACATTATTGTTCATCTTCTTGGCCATTTCTGAAACAATTTTCTATGTTGGATCTTTTCTGCAGGATGATCAGATAGCAGAAAAAGCTAAAAATTGTCAAAAATCTCCAAATATCGTTTCTGATATCGATATTTACGTATCGATATTCGATATCGGTATGTACATCGATATATCGATATTGAATATCGCCCAACACTAATCTATAGATCGAACTTTTTTCCTTCCAGTAATAAAGTTTTTCGAATATATGTATTTGTGGTAGTTTGGAATGGCATATTTATCCCGGAAGTAGGGATTAATTATCAACCCTGACCTCTGGAATTCCAAGCCTATGAAATAATAGCAAGATGTAAGGATAAGCACAGTTTTGTTAGAACTTTCGCTTGAGTCTGAATTCTTGATATTCTCTAAAAATAGATATAAGCCTTAAACCAAGGGTAAGCCCACCTTAAAAAAAACGTTGACGGAAGTTTGCCACACATGTACCAATGTTGACCATGTTAGGTGAAAGTGTGCCAAAAGTGGTGCTCCAATATGTATTCAGATGGTGGAGACTGGATATCTCCCTCGTCTTGCTGGATTGAGGAAAAGTACTTCAAGTTTCAAATGTGATTGACGATGGTAAAATGTCAAAATTTTAAATAATCCTTAGCCAGAGATGCTGCATACGCTGCCAATAATCTGTATTTGGATATGGTGTATCCGATACTGTTTTCTATAAATTTTTTTTCAGGCGAGCTCGAATCATGCGACAGAAAAGTAAGAAGGATGAGTCTTCGCTGTTCACAGCTAGTGATTCCGAGGACGTTGAACTACGTCACGTTCTGGAAGATGATAATGCTGTGACATCTCCAGTCAAGAAAAGTCGGTTTATGAATAGGATTTTAAGCCAGAAGCAGTCGTAAGTTATTTTTCTTTGTAGGGAATAAATTGAAAATTGGCTAAGATAAAAATCAAGAAACAAGAAATAGAATTGCAATTATGTTGGATTTCCCGTTGTAGGATGTATGACGATACTTTTGACTTTGTATTATACTTTTAAAAAGTATGATGATGCTTTTTAGACTTAGAAATAGCATAGATAAAGTTTTAAGAGAATAACAATGTGGTTTTACAAGGAGAGAGTATGTGTCGAACAAATTTTTACTCTTAGATTAATAGTTAGCAGAAGTGCCTGAGTCATCAGACCCTTTTAGCCCTTAGTTTTGTAGATTGCGAACAAGTGTTTATTTAGCCGATAAGAACCTTTAGCTAAGGTCCTATCCTTGTATGGTATACAAGATAAATACATTAAAGCGATTAGTGCTGTTTACGAGAGCAACATTGTTCCGGTTAATTGGTAGAAAATGAGGTTGGTAGCTGGTTTCGTATTGAATAAGGAGTTACACCAGGTTACGTTCTATCCACACTTATATAAATCATTTTGTCCTAAGGAATACGACAAAGACTATGGGAGAGCATTGAATCAAATGGGAAAGTAAACTTCTAGAAGAATGTTAGCAAAATAAATGATGTTTTGGAGGTTTTGTGAGTTCCGGGTGCAAGAATAGGTTTGAAAATAAATTTTAGCAAGACCAAGTCGCTGAAACTAAGAATAAATGAAGGTAAAAAGGTGATGTTGGATAACGAGAATGTCAACGTGAAGCTATCAAGTGGATAGCTTCACTTACGTGGCTAAAATTATTAATAAATGTGGCAGATAATTAGTAAGGCCATAGGGAATATGAGTCCTACATTCAATCCTACATTCACGCCTACAAGAATATGCGTGTAGTTTAACCGGTACATTGGCATGTCAGGGTCGGTCACCTATTACTACGAACGATACTTACCTTAGCAGACGGGTTTTCTAATGTGACACTCATTTTTTTGTGTGTCAATCGGTTAGAGAAAGCTGGCGGTTACTCCATATGATAACTTGATTAGTCGGTTTTTTAAAAAACTTGGCAAGCTATAATGTACTCAAGCAAAAAACCCTATATAATGTCCATACACTGCATTCCGATTTTCATTATGTTTTAACACATTGATTATAGTACACTATATATTATTAACTTTGAAAACAATGGATTAGTAAATTTTCAATGTGAGTACACTTTTCATTCTTTTATTTCCCAAAAGAAAAAATTAAAAAAAAACGTTTTACTAGTAAAATCAAATTTCAGGGGGGACTTAGCCCCCCTCCCCTCCAACAATACAAAATCTTAAGAATATGATGAGTATATTCGATAGAAACGGCAAAGCACGCTTTTTTCTATTATGTAAATAAAATATCTCCTCCACAGTTATGATTACAAGTTTTAATTGTTTTGAAAAACAATTATTTATCAGTCAGAAACAAGCTTTTTCCAAACATGCTATGTTTTTCTGGTTTGAATGAAAATATTGCGTGTTACAAAGAGAGTGACAGTTTTGGGAGTCAAATTTCACAGGCTCTTGCTATAAACGGGCTTTGTCTAATTCCGATGTTACGGCTATACTTACAAGCAGTTTCTCAACATTTATGGTGACAATCCCCGTCTGAACGACTTTCTAGTGCTAAATGATGAATGAGGCATTGATTCCCCTATCCCTCCCCCTAATGATTTTAATAATAATTCTATTGGGATTTCCTTGAAAAATATCATTTTTTTTTATTTTCAGTGAAAAAATAGTACCTTCATGACTCTGAGTAATTCATTCCACCCCCCTATTTTTTGTGGGGGTGGTAAAACACGGGAGACATTTTGACACATTGATAGTGGTTAATCGAAGCTCTCATTTCGTTGATGTGCCCTTATTTTCGTTATTGTCACTTATTTACTAAGGAAATTAAATCTCGTACTGGCTTTTACTGAGGACATTAAATCTCGTATATGTTTTTACTAAGGACAAATATTTTTTATCAATATTAAGGTTCTCTTTAGCCCTGTTTAAAGTTTTATGTTGTTTTTAAAAGGGAATTTCGCCTGTTTTTATCATATTTGCATATTTTTGTTGGGGAAACACACTGAAAAGCCATATTAAGAGCTCTTTATCATTCTTTATCATTTTCATTATCATTTCTTGATAATTAAGAGTTCATAAAGAGTTCATTTTTTGAACTCTTTATCATTTTTTTTTTCATGCTAAATTTTGTCTTCTTTTTAAGGAAAATGATACGTCCAATCACCCCCCTTCGGAAAATAAACCAAGATGGAGCGAAGCTACATTAATGCAAGCCGCAAGGCCTTCTATTATCAAATATGCTGGTAGAATTACACATGATCTGGACCAGCCAACGACCACACAACTTTTAGTGCCAGGGACCTCTCATGTCAGTGTTAGCTCTACGCAAGATGGAAGGAAATTGAAAAGAGAATGGGCTGCTTCTCATAATGCCTCAGCCCAGCCTACTCAAGATCGTGAGGTTGACCCCCTCATGTTTTGCCAGGGACTTCAGGTGTAGAAGCCTAGTCAGAATTTGTAAGTATATATATATATTTTTTTTCCCTATTTTCAAAAATAAGGTAAATTTTCTCAAGCACATAACTTTTGATGAGTAAAACTTAAATTTGTTTCTAAACTATTATATAATAATCCTATTTAATTTCATTTCGTTTGCCAAATTAGTAGTATATGTAAAAGAGCTTATAGCACTTAAGTAGCTTATCATACATTTCCAAAAAACATTACATCCAACTTCTCTTCTAACAAAAACATTTTATAACGCAATAATCCAATAGTTATTTAGACAATCTAACTAAATATAAAAACAAACAATTCACTATTTCACAGTTGACAACCATTCTTAAACTGGTATATGTTTTTGCACTAAGCTTTTGCACATATCCGCCGCTTATCAAAATCTCCCATCATTACACCTGAATTTTAATCCGCTCGACAGGTATAATTTGAATTTTAAGTGCGCCTTGCAAAGTGGGGTTTCTTATAACAGGATATCTATCTCCGATAAGATATATATTAACACAGGAAGAAGGTTTTTTTTAATAATTTCTAAGTATGTCTTTACATTGATGTCAAAAAGCATTATTTGGGCGAACCCATTTTAAGCAATTATTTCTAGGAAACAGTTAGGGGCATTTTAAAAGATGTTTTCGAGAACGAATTTGAGGCTGTTCTATTTGAACAGTGTTGTGAAGTCAGATATCCCAACTCGAAAGGGCTTCGATCCTCCTACCCCGAAGGAAGCTCCTGGTTCCCAAGGGTCATCCCAGGGGGGGGCTTTAAAAAGAACCATCCAGCATTTTAATTGCACTTTAATTGTTGATATGGATGGAGAAAAAAAAAGTTTTCTCTATTACAATGATTTATTTAGTCAAGGTCAACTACGTCCACAACTTCAAACAAATCCGTTTCCAAAAGACATAGGAAAATTCGGATTGTCGAGAAAGTTACTCCAACACCACCACCAATCGATGTATGGGCTTCGTGTCCATTAACCGAAGCTGAAGAGCAAGGGTTCATACAGCATACTGCGTCAGTTGAACGATGGTCGAATTTTATTGAGAGTTATATTCATGAGTGTCAAGCACTAGAGTTGGACCCATATTTTGCGTTTTTATTCTGAAAATTTTTGGAATAAAACCACTAGTTTTATATATCATTATCTTTCTCTAACTTACCCTCTAAGAATATGAAAACATTTATCTGTATGATACAATATATATTTTTTTAACATATTTAGGTTCTGTAATGAAAAACATATGGTAAGGCAACTTTTTTTTTCTGACTCCTTTAATTTGTTAGGTGGTGGGGCAATGACTAGGAAACTTCTAAATGGTATATTACTATTATTAAAATAATGGTTATGTTACATAAAAAATTAAACCTTTTTTCTACATATTAGTGATATAGCACCACCACCAGCATTGAGTGATGAAACACGTGAATTCACAGGACCAATTCTTTCACCACCAACGGAGTTCAGCGATGAGCCTACACTAGTTCTAGAGAATATGGAGTGGCATAGGGGTTTCCTCAGTGATGTTTTTGGGGAAATGGCTAGCCTAGACGACTTAACCTGTGATATTGACATGCTTGAGGATCCGGGCTGGGCAGGTAGTCTTATGTTTGAACATTGAGGTGATGTTACTAGTAATTCTGAACCGGGTCCTCATAACGAAATTCCAGCATAGGATACGGTACGCTGGCTCGGTCAGCGTACCCCAAACACCTTGGAATATGTCATAGGAAGCTGTCTCACGCCACCATCACCCAATGTTAGAGAGCAGACTGGTAGTGGTGGTGTTATTAACACTACCCTTTCGCCCTCAGCCATTCCATTTAATGATATAGGTAGTAGTAGTAGTAATACAACAACAACAACAGCAACAGTATCCCCTCTGGCAGATTTTTTTCTGTCCAACTCTGCCTTGCACCACACATTGGTCTACAGCGCCAAATTCGGTGACCCCTTCAAATCTTTAGTATTGGGGGATATAATAACAGATCCCTCGGTCATTACACATTCATATACTGATAAGATTCGAGCCATTCTTGAACAACAAATGAGGGTGTGGGGAGGGGGGATCAGTTTAGAAGCACAAAGAGAACTAAAAATATTGTGTCTAAACGAAAGTATAGGTGATGTGCGAATAGAAAACGTGCATATAGCTTTGTTGGAGATTCGCCCACATTTATCAAATTACGGGGAGTGTTTTCTTCAGTTGGTTAAACTTATTCACTTTCCGTAAGAAAATTACAACTGGGGGGGGGTAGTGGATCGGTAATTTAATTTATTGAAAGTTTAAATGTTAATATTTGTAGATTTAAAAAGGATTTTATTGTAAGAGGTGGGCATGGGGAGAGGTCAATTGAATTAAAATATCATTCAGATTTAGAGGGGTGTAGGGGGATACAACGAATCTGTTTCGATACGAGGCTGCAGTGTTTCAAGTATGCATTTTTAATTGCAGCATACAGACCTCTGCGCAATGATGCCACTAAGAAAAAGTTGGATAAAATGGCAGTTAATGGTAGGGAGGGTTCAAAATTCCCCAAAGTAAATTTTAATTGTTTAAATGGTCAATTTCCCGTGACACTAAAAGGAATAGATATTTTTGAGCGGGCTAATGCACATTTAAAGATTGGTGTCACGGTGTTACAGTATGAAATAGAATTTGAAGAGGGTCAGCGTTCCGATAAGAAGGGTGTATTATATCCAGTGCAGGCTCCTTCAATTGAATCAGTAGAATATTGGGTATGGCTTATATACTCTCCACCGACAGAACCTAACTCAATTGGCCATTCTAATCTGATTATTGACATTAGTAGGGTTCTAAGTGAGGGTAGGAAATGTGGTGGCGTAGACTACTACTGTTCAACTAATCTCTCCAGATATTGAACGGCTTTTAAATTTGAGCATCACATGAATCACTGTAAACGTCATGGATACCAGGCCGTGGATACAGTAAGAGGCTATAGATTGATCTTACGTCTTAAAAATTTTCAAAACACGCTCCTACAGAACAGTAATAACGCTTTGAACTGCGAAACGACACCGACAAGTGTGTGTTATATGTGAAATTCAAATTATGTAAAAATACATGAGGTCAATGGGGCCTCCGAAGCTCACACGCATCAAGATTCTAACAAGACCATACAAGTGTTGGATGTAGTGGAGATGTTGGGTGATGGAGAAGACTGCATGCGCTCGGTATTGGTCATTCTAATCAAAACAGCGAACAAAACAATTTCGCGCCTTCGTTATACAAACTATCCTATGCTACTATCACCAGATGACAGAGTGGTCATTAAAAATAGCAAAATATGTTGTGTTGGAAAGGAAGAATTTGACGATGGTGTTAGGAATGGGGAGAGGAGAACAGTAATCGACTGTTATCATTGTGGAGATAAAATACCTCAGGAGGGAATCACTTTAGGGGGG